>NW_023637575.1:254073-327278 GCF_015220235.1 Choloepus didactylus
AAAACACCAGAGATGGATTGGCTTTTATAAAAAGGGGGTTTATTTGGCTATACAGTTACAGTCTTAAGGCCACAAAGTGTCCAAGGTAACACATCAGTAATCGGTACCTTCACTGGAGGATGGCCAATGGCGTCCGGAAAACCTCTGTTAGCTGGGAAGGCATGTGGCTGGCGTCTGCTCCAAAGTTCTGGCTTCAAAATGGCTTCTCCCAGGACATTCCTCTCAGCAAGCTTGCTCCTCTTCAAATAACATCACTCATAGCTGCACTGCATTCAGTCTCTTTGAGTCAGCATGTTTTATATGGCTCCACTGATCAAGGCCCACCCTGAATGGGTGGGGCCACACCTCCATGGGAGTATCCCACCAAAGTCACCACCCACAGCTGGGTGGGGCACATTCCAAGCAAATCTAACCAGCACCAAAAACGTGTCCCAGAAGACCACAAAGATAATGGCATTTGGGGGACACAATACATTCAAACCGGCACAAGTACCATTCTGGTACTACTGTCCATATAGCACATTAAGTGCTTTTAATTCATTATCTCAACAGATCTTCATACAAATTCTGCAAATTTAGGCTGAAAGGCAGGAGAAGTTTCTTTTTCTATGTTAAATTTGGCAGTGCATCTTATTTCCACATCAGAACCTTGATATGAAGATAGGAGTCTTATTCAAATTGTGCAGATGAGTTTACTGGGGTTACAAATGTTTAGTAAATTTTCAAGTTCTTACAGCTTTGGAAGTTACTTTTTTTTTTGTTCCCAAAGTCATATCTTTATAGTGGTAGTTTCCTAAAACCATAATATTGGACAGTTTGAAAAAACCTTGCTGATTAAAGTCCCAACTATATTCAAGATCTGGTTGAAACACCTACTGAGAAGTGATTTTATCCCAAGGCATTTCTCTTAGTTGGGAGAGCACTTTAATCACTTAAAGTTTGCCTACACAAATTAATTATTTGACTCCCATAAATTTGTTCAACGTCTACTCTTCAATCCCCTATTCTCTCCTCCCACTCCCCCTTAGCATCTGGAATCCTATTCAGAAATTGGAAAAGGCCCCTTATGTTCCTTCAAGCCTTTTCTCCTACAGGCTATGTATTCAAGTTTCTTCAACCGCACCATAGATGACTCAGTTTCAAAACTCCTCCACATTGGGAAACTCTCCTTTCTTTTATTTAGCAGATCCTATTAGCTAAGAAGTTAATAGGGGATGAAGTCAAATAGTTTTGAATATCTTTTTTCATAACATAACATAACCTAACCTAACATAACATAACATAACATAACATTTTTATTAGATCAAATGTTCCAAATGGGGAACAATTACATTTAGATATGTTTATATAATTAATATTATCGAGCCATTAAAATAATATCATTAAAGAAATTTGAGGACATTGGAATATATTCACACTCAAGTTTTAATGAAAGCAACAGAATATAAAATATCAAATAGAATATCTCAATTATGTAGACTAATACGTACATGTGACATACTTTAAATACTGCTTCCCATAATCTACTGGTGATTATCACATTGAAAGTATTCAATCCTGTAAACACATTACCAGAAAGAAGTAATTTTTTTCCTTTGTTTCCACTGAACATTGTCCTTTCTATTTTTTCCTTGAATTAGAGTTATTTGTGAACATGAGATTCTTACTATTAAAAAACGGGAAGCCAGATACCAAATTTAAGCTAGTGTGTCATAGAGGTAGGGCCTCCAAAATATTACTATGTCCGTTTACACTGTAGATGTGAGAAGACCATATATTCACCTTCTTTGATTAAAACACAGACATACACACACAAGCATTATAATCCATAATGTCAATGTATAGATAAATTCTCAAGGAAAATATTGAGTATTTAAATTTGCGATATATTAGTTTAAAAGTATGTGATATGTGGAATTAATTAATTGAAAATACATAGTATAGTATTTTTTACTTATCTTTAAAAATCATATGCTTTCTTTTTCTGGAAGAAGACACTACATTTTTCTGTCTACTGCTTTTTTAATTTCCTCACTTTGCCCAGGCTCACATATTAGCTCAAAAGAAACAGCACTGTTAATCCAAAATCCAGATAATTCTCTGCAGAGGCATTATCTGTCATGCATTTCACCTCTTAAAGTGTTAAAGTGTATCACATTTCTTGGTTATTTCTGTTCTGATGAAGACTTCCTCCATTTGAAGAGATTTTTCATCATGGAACACCATTTCCTAGCTTTTTATAAAACATCTTCAGGGAAAAAATTACATGTCATGATATTAGAAAATTTCTTCTCAAGTGAATAAAAAAGGTAATCTTGTCACTTAATAAACACACCCAGAGGAGAGTATCTTGAATGATGAACACAAGCCACAAAATGAACCTAATGAGCAGAGAGTTCTGTAAATAGGAAGTGTTCCTATTTTTGCCAATTTGTTCTTTCCATATGCAATTTTTCACCTTTCTTAATAGAAACAAGACAAACAGATGCCTCACATAACATTTCTATTTTTTTGCATTGTTATATTCAGCATGTAAATATTGATCTATAATTTTCACTTAAATTAGCATACCAATTAGCATAAAGAGGATAAATTTTATGGGAGTCAAAGGCACTCTGCATAAAACAGCCTAGATATTGTAGGATAGGAAACCCGAGGTGAAGAGACATTTGACAATTAAGTGGAAGATCTTTTAACTCTTTGTAACTATAATAAAGAAAAATTATATATTTTTAATGGCTGAAAATATGTTTTTTTAAAATTCAGTTTTATTGAGATATATTCACATACCATACAGTCATCCAGTGTACAATTAGTTGTTCACAGTAGCATCATACACTTGTGCATTCATTGCTATAATCAATTTTTGAACATTTTCATTACTACAAAAAAATTAAAATAGGAATAAAAATACAAGTAAAAAAGGATACCCAAAACATCCCATACCCCCATACCCCACTATTTTGAAAATATGTTCTTAAAGCAAAATTGAAATGAACTATAAACAGCAGCCACTGAATTGGATTATAAATATGCGCCGGTTACCATAGGTCTCCATGCTTTGCTTCTTATATCATTTTGTGCCACAAAGTGATCAAAATTCCATCAAGTTGAGCAGCATCTTACAGTAAAAATTTAAAAACTAAGCTCTAAATCTTCTCTGCTACACAACTATCTCTTTATTTTTGTTGGGTTGATAGAGTTTATGGTGGTTATTTCAATTTTTTTGAATAATATACAAATGCAAATTACTTGATGCATTTTTGAGAGCTGCCTGCTAACACTTTCCAAATGATGTTTCCATTCATCAGAAATTCTAAACCAAATAAAACAGGGAATAAGTTTTTAATATTGAAATACTAATACATTTGATTGCCACTCTTGAAGTTGCATGGTTCAGAATCTTACAAAATAAAATTGAAGAGAAACAGAGATTTAGAAAGTAGATAAGATTTGCCACATGCCCTCCCCACACACACACAAAGTTTGTAACATCAGGACAAGATGTTTTGTCCATGTAATGTAAGTTACCTCTTTAGGTAATATCAGTGAATACTTTGGAGTGAAATATGATTGGTTGGTACAAGACAATTGCAAATATGTTGTTACAACATCTCTGGTCACATCTTCCTAAGTCTCTCTATTCTCACCCTCCAAAGCCTGCTGGTATTTGGGAGGTTTGATTTTTGCCCCCTTATAGTTTTTGTTCTTCACACTGTCTCTGATTACCTTAATTTTAATTATATTCTATATATTGATATATTCCAATTCCATTTTGCTAGCCCAGGTGATATCTTGAACTCAGACCTATGAAACAACATGCCCCAAAGGAAACTCTTCCCTTTTTCTCACATCTCTCCTTCCTCAGTGGTTACATAGTTCAGTTATCATGTCTGCCTGCATTGGAAACCTGACAGCGAGGGCTCTTTTGCAGGGTCAGTGATTCCCGAACTTCCTTTTCACAGTCTTAAACATATTGTGGACCCCAAAGTGCGTTTGTTGATGTGAGTTGTATCTGTCCATATCTTCCAAATTAGAAATTAGTATTACAGTATTTAAAAATTATTCACTTTGTGCTCATTTATAAATATGTTAATAATCAATGGAATACATATATTAAATATAGTGTAAATGTTATGAGATTTATTATAGGAATTGTCTCATGAGACTGTGAGGATGGGCAAGTGTGAATTCCTTAGGGCAGACTGCAAGTTGGGAACTGTGATGAAGGTTTTCAATGAGTTCCCCAGGAGAAGTTAGCTGGCGTAGTAGAGATGGAAATCCTTTCTGACTGCTGAAATCAACAGTTCTTCCTTTGAGGACATCAACTGATTGACTGAGACTTCTCTCATTGCTGAGGGCAGTCTCCTTCGATAATTCTAGTATAATCATCCTCATAGATGCAATCAACTTACTGATGATTTAAGTCCATGAAATATCCTCACAGTTATGATCAGACCAGTGCTTGCTTTACCAAACAACTGGATGCCATAACCTGGCCAAGATGACACATGAACTTAACCATCACCCCCAGGAAAAAAATAAAGAACATATGTGGGAATGGATTTCCTGTTTGCTGGAAAATATGGGGCGAGGCATAATTTTAAATCAGGTCAGATTCACCACTGTGAATGGACTTATAGTGGATTCTTATTTTGATGTACTAAATTGTGCAGCTAGAAGTAATTTTGACTGCTTGCTTGGCTATAGAAAAAATGAAAAGTAAAGGTTGGATGTGGAAAATAAAATTCACAAGCCACAGATTTTTAGGTATAATATACTTAAAGAAATTCAAAGATTTGGGGAGAAATGGTCTGTAAGTGTATTTTTCTGGTTTTTCCAGGAATGTAAGTGGGTAAGATAGCAAATAAATTGTCCTTGAATCCAGTGGAGGTGATCAGATACTGGGGTGTCAGAGACCAAATGATAATACTTAACCAACAGGGAAAGGTGAGTTGGTAACCACCATAAGCAGCAAGTGTAGAGAAGTCATGAGAAGATGCTATCTGCAGGTATATTTCATGGCAACCGGTTGGCAGTGGGCTACTTAGGACTGAAATCATTGGACAATCAAATAATATTCTACTTGATACATATAATTTAAAAATTACATCTGTATTGTGAAGAGAAACCTGGCATGTGCCCACATGTGTTTGTCCCTTACTGAATTCTCATTCATATGTTAAGTTCATAGATCTAAGGAGAAGTTGGGTAGCTTTGAGGAAGAAATATATAATAATACTGTAAGTATGTCTAAACAACCTGCATGCAATTATGCAAATCAGGGTATCAACACTGATGTAACACTATCATCCAAGGCACAGACACTTTTAAAATTTCACCACCTATCCTGATTATGTTTCTTTTGCCTTTATTGTTAAGGAACCTTCCAGAAACTTATGTTGAATTTAGTTGTCAATGTCTGTTCAGACTCCTTCCACCTGGGACAATTCCTCAGTCTTTCCTTATCACCAGTATTCTTGATAGTTTTAAAGAGTGCAGCTTTTCCGTGTGTTATTTTAGTCATAGCCTGGGTCCTTATCTTGTCTCTCATCAATCCTCTTCCCATTATCCTTACAACCCACTGACGACTCATTCCAGAGCACTCTGGCTTTATTATAATTGCCAAAAGCTGGCTGCCTGTTTCTATCAGCCATTGTTTCTCCAGTTATTAGTTGATATTCCACTGCAAGGACAGATTGCCCTCATTCCCTAATGATCTGTTTATTCTTTTATTTATGTCACAATGGACTCATGTGTTTCTACTTTACTCAGTGAATTGCAATTCATTATGAACATTATTTATCATAATGTTCAAATTATCCCCAATTTAGTCACAAGAGACCCTTCAAACTGGCTTTTGATATGTTCATGTCATTTACATTTCATTTCACCCCTCTCAAAATTTTTTTGGCCGTAGTTTTATAGTTCTATTTCTAGACTCTCTGTTCTTTTCCATTTATCTGTATCACCCTTTTGCAAATGCTACATTATTTTCACTACTATAACTTAATAAGAAATCCTAACATTGGATGGTATGATTCTTCCGATAGTATCTTCTTTTCAAAATTGCTTTAGATATTCTAGTTCCTTTCTCTTTCCATATAAAATTTTTACTCATTCTTTCTCTATCTACAAAATTTTGATTTTGTTGAGATTTTGATCAATATTGCATTGAAATGTTAGATCAATTTGTGGAGAATTGACATCTTTACATGTTCAGACTTTTCCAATCTATGAACACAGTATGTTTCTCCATTTAATTAGGTCTTCTTTGATTGTTTCATCAGTATTTTGTTGACTTCAAAATACAGATCCTCTATATGTTTAGTTATAATTTATGAGTAAGTATTTTCAATTTTCTCTGTTTCCATGGTAAATGATATTTGTATGCTGATTGTGGTGTCTTAGAGCATGTACCCCAGGAAAAGGATGTTCTAAATCTTAATCCATTCCTTTGGGTATGAATCCACTGTAAATAAAATCTTTTGATGAGGTTACTTCAGTTAAGGTGTGGCCCAACTGAATCAGGTTGGTGTTTAATTCAGATTACAGGATTCTTCTATAAGTAGAGAAAAAGGCAGCAGAGAGAAGCCACAGGGAGCAGCCAGAAGCTGGAAGTCAATGAAGACAGGAAGTGAAAGGGGGAGACATCAACATTTGCATTGCCATGTGGGGGAAATGCTAAAGAACCCCAAAGATTTTCATCCCAGGAGGAAATGAGCCTTCCAGCCACCACAATACAATAAATTCCCATTGTTAAGCCAAATCATTTTATGGTATTTGTTTTAGCAGCCAGGAAACTAAAACAGTGATATTGTATCCCGAGACCACAACAGACTCATTTGTTAGTTCCAGTGGTTTTGTGTGTGACTGTGTGTGTGGCTTAGAAGTAATATATGACAATCATGCCACTTGAAAATGGGGATGGTTTTATTTCTTCCCATCCAGTCTGCAAACCATTGATTGATTGGTTGATTGATTGATTGTATTTTGACATATTGCACTGACCAGGACTTAAAATACAAATATTGAATAGGAGCAGTGCAGTGGGAATCCTTCCCTTGTTTGTAATTGTGGGAGACAAGCATTCAGTTTGTCAAGCTTACGTATGAAATTAGTTGCTAGATTTTATACATATCCTTTATCAGGTTGAAGAAGTTCCCTTCTATCTCACTTTGCTGACAGTATTATCTCAAATGGATGCTGAACATTATCAAATGCTTTTACAGAATCATTTGATATTCATCATGTGTTTTTTCCTTATATTGTTAATATGGTAAGTTATATAGACTGATTTCCAGATGTTGAACCAGTCTTTTATTCTCAGGATAAACCAACTTGGTTGTGACATGTTATTCCTTTTATATATAGTAATATATTTGTTAATATTTTGTTGAGCAATTCTTCAGCTCTATCATGAGGTATAATATTCAGTAGTTTTCTTTATTCGTACTGATTTTTCTTGTTTTGGAATCAAGGTAATTCTGGTCTTCTTGTTTTTTGGAAGAGATTGTGTAGAATTGGAGACTGTGGTGATTTGGAACTATACGTACCCTTGAAAATCAAGTTCTTAAAGCCAGTCCATTCCTGTGGGTGTATGCCTATTGTAAATAGGACCTTTCGGTTACTTCAGTTAGGCTTGGCCCAGGGTGGGTCTTAATCCTCTTTCTGGAGTCCTTTAGAAGAGAATGAAATTCAGGCAAAGAGAGAGAAAGCCATGGAAGCAAGAAGCTGAATGTCATGAATCCTGAAGAGCTCAGAGGAGAGACCAGCAGATGCCGCCATGTGCCTTGCCATGTGGTGGAGAACCCGAGGATCACCCGCAGACTGTCTCTGGGAGAAAGCATTGCCTTGATGATGCCTTGATTGGACATTCTCATGGCCTGAAACTGTAAGCTAATAAATTCCCATTGTTAAAAGCAAACCTACTTCATGGCATCTGTTTTGAGCAGCCTAAGAAACTGGAACAGTGTCATGTCATCTTTGGCAGCATCCCCCATGAAAATTATCTGGGCCTGAAGATTCCATCTTGAGGAAGTTTCTAGTTTCTTAGATAACAAGCTTAGATGATTAATTTGAGGACTTCTATTATATTACAGGCATTTAATGATGAAAATTTCCCTCTAAGAAATGCTTTTTCTTGTATCAACTAATTTTGATATACTGTATTTTCATTTCTAGTCAGTTGAAGTATATTGCAAATTTTCCTCGCCCTCTCCCTATCTTTTCCATCATCTTCTTTCTACTTCCATCTTTGTTGTTGCCATCTTTATCATCGTTGTGCTCATTATTGTATTTTTCATCATAACATCTCCATTTGATTCTCTGTGTATCTTTTATTGCTTTGCTGAGACTTTCTATTTTTCCATTTGTTTCAAAATATTTTGTGATCGATTATTTGAGCATATTTATAACAGCTGTTTTTATTCTCTGTCAGATAATGTTAACATTGGAGTCGTCTTAACGTTGATATCTGTCCAATGTCTTTTCCTACATAAGTTGAGATAATCATCTGTTTTCACACAGTGGATAATTTTGCATTCTATGTTAGACATTTTGAATATATGTTACAAGACTGAATCTTAGTTAAATCATATGGAGAACGTTGATATTTTTGTTTTGGTAGGCTGCTGACTTAGACTCAGGACCCGAGCTACAACCTGCCTTCTGTGGTCTTGTGGTACCACTGTCCGGCTAGCTTCCAAAGCCTTCAAAGTGATATTTGGGTCTGTTCTATGTATGCGCTACCCTGTGATCCATCTTGACCTTGAGCACTGCCTTTTAATTCCTTTCTCCAGTCCTTGATATGTTGAATAGAATCATATTTACACAAAAAAGAGCTTGGAGGTAAGCCCAGGAGTCCATAAAGCACTATATGTGGTTGCTTTTCTAAGTGCCTTTTTCTCCTCTCTGATCTCCCCAGTACTTTCCAGTTCCCAATGACTCCCCTTTTCAGTTCTCTATCCAGACATTGGACTTGAATTATCCCACTCTGCTGCATATTGCTGGGACTGTCACTGTAACAAGTCGCTAAAGGACAGAGAGTAAAAAATGAAAAGCAATGGGTTTTTTCCCCACCCCCTTGGGAACACAACTTTCCTGATTATAAAGGAAGGTCTGCACCCTCAGAATTTTGGCCCCTGCCTGCTGCCATAGCTGATGTTGCCAGAGGATTGCTTGGAGGCAGTGGCCCAAGAGACCTGAGTGCAGAAAGATAAATGGGGGATTTTCACATTATCTCTGAGCGTTAGGACTTCCCTTTCTTCTCTGAGACAGAACTAAAGAGCTTCACCTGGATTTCTGTCTGTCTGTACCACTCTGCCTTTTTCCATGTTTTTGGCTATCTGGAGATATTCTAGGGGTTACCAGAAGGGAAAAATAATAAACTCATGGATATTTAGGTTATTTTAGGTTATCCCATGCATTTTGATGTCAGAATGAATAGACATGCCATGTTTGTTCAAAGTCAAAGCTCAGAGTGCAATTTCCAAACCTCACTGCAGACCTGGTGTGATGTTAATCTGCTCCTGCTCTGCTGCCTGTCTGAGCAGTTACCATGGGAGTAACTTCTTGGCCAGGAGAGAAACAAGTTACCTTCTCAGATTTACAAAATTACGCCATCATATTGTTAATTAAATCCTATTTAGTTGCTGCCCTTCAAAAATTCTCCTCTTACATTTTTCCATTGACAACCTAAGGAGCAAGAACTAGAAGCCTATAGAGTTAAATTTGCCTGGGAAAGAAATATTTTATATTTGCTTAGAGAGAAGTTTACTTATCAGTGAGTCATATGGAATTTACTTTGAAAATCAAATTAAATTTCCATATCCAAATAGGTAAAATTAAACAAAGATTCAAGACCCCACTGAACCATTTGGGGTTTTGATCTGCAAGTTTTTTCTCTAGGTCCCAGGGCTTTCTATGGAAGTTGTTATGGATTGACTCGTGTCCCCCACAAAGACACGTTCAAGTCCAAAAACTGGGTCCTGTGGGTGTGAACCCATTTGTAATAAAGACCTTTGAAGATATTAATAGTTAAGGTGAGGCCAAAGAGAATCAGAGTGGGCCTTTACCCAATATGGCTGGACTCTTTATAGGCAGAAGAGATTTGGACTCAGTGATAGCAGAAGACAGACAGGGAGAGGGATGGCCATGTGATGGAGGCAGAGGGTGGGTTATGGGTTGCTGGCGAGCCACCACCAGTGCCCTGTGGAATTCTGATTGGACCCATTCATTTCGGATTTCTAAATCCCTAAACTCTGAGACAACAAATTCTTGTTCTTGGAGCCAATCAGTCTGTGGTATCTATTATAGTGGCCCTGGCAAACTAATAGACATTTCTAGCATTCCCCTTCAAAAGTTATAGGTCTTATGTGTATCTTTGTGCTTATATCACGTCAGATTTGTTATAGTAGCCTTTTAGTAAGTTTCAAAATCAGGCAATGCAAGCCTTGATCCTTTCTTTGGTTAAAAGTTTTATATTGCCATGGACTTTTTTTTACAGTTATTACATTTTTTTTACAGTTAATTTCATTTTTTAAAAATGTTACATTAAATATTATTTATCTTGAAAAGTAAACTTGTAGGTCTTTTCTGAACCATTTGAATTTCTTGGTTCATTCCATTTTCTCCCATCATTCTTACCATCCCTTTCATATTCTCCTTCCTTGTCTTTTCCAAACAGAGCTTTTGTATAAACTAGGAAAGGGTGTCTGTTCACCAGATGCATGCAGTCCTTTGCCAGGACAGGAAGCGTGAGAGTAGAATTCACATCCGATTTCAGCCACCATCCACGGCCCTTAGCAAAACCTGCATAGACACTGGTGACACTGTGTCTTCACATCTTGAATTTAGTCTTTTACAAAATTTCTACCTTGAACTTCTTACTTTTCTTCCTAAACACCTTTTGTGGGCAATTGCTAATATACCCAAGCCTTTAGCAATCACCTACATGCTGAGACTCTTAAATATATTATTTTAGCCTTGACATTAGTCAGCAACCTGCATTTTTCTTTCTTCTGGAAAAACATTCTTGCCTACCCTAAATGTTCCTCCAAATCAACATGACTCAAAAGAAATGAACTATTTATTGTTCCTTCTGCTGAACAAAACAGAAACGACATTCTCTCTTACTTCCTAGCTCTTAAAGACGCCACCATGCATCAGAATTTGCAACAATTTAATTTCCTCTCTTCTTCTTACCTGCCTTATCTAGGCATCATTTCCTACTGATTTTATTTCCAAAATTCCTTTTCAATTGACCACACTTTCTTCATTTCTATAGATGCTCTCTCTTTTTTTAAATTCAATTTTATGGAGATATATTCACATACCATGCAATCATCCAAAGTGTACAATCAATTGTTCAGAGTAGTTGTGCCTTCATCACCCCAATCTATTTTTTGAACATTTTCCTTGTAGGAGACAACGTGAAAATAAGAATAAAGAATAAGAGTAAAGAAGAACACCTAAAACAACCCCTCCCCCCCCCTTTTTTCATTTAGTTTTTTGTCCCCATTTTTCTACTCACCCATGAATGCTCTCTTAATTGAAATGAGAGTGAAATCTGACTAATTATATTTAAAGATACTTGGTTAACTTAGTTTTTTTTTTCCTCAGTGAAGTTGGTTACAATGTATCTGGAAGGGACAGAAAGGGTCATTAGGAAAAAAAATAATTTCTTCAGAAAAATCTTACCTAACAAAGACATTCTTTTTAATTCCAAATATGGTGACCCGATGAACTCTTAGAAGAAAATAAAATAGCTAGTAAAAAGAGTTCAAAATGTGCTGTAACTTTTCATAAGCAGTAATATCAAATCCTTGTGACTTTCAAATAGCTGGATCCTCCTTTTTCTTTGTTTTTTTTTAACTTGGAGTGTCTATGCTTAGGTTGAAAGCTGCCTATTGCCCATTCTGTATGGCACAAATTAAAGACATTTTAAAACTCAGCAAGAAATCCCAGAGGGTCAGTGCTTATAATCACGAACACTTGAATAAAATAAAACCACTTTATGCAGAAGCAGAATCTCTAGGAGCGTGACTCAAAAAGTGCATTAGTATAACTCTCCCAGGTCCTGGAGGACTTGCTATGTGGAGGTGCTCTACTGATCACATTTGGCTTCCCTTTTCATAAATATTCATATATGCTTTTTTCTTCCTGAATCTAGGGGAAGAATACACTAGATACCATGTATACATTACTTTCCAATGAAGTGAGTACTTTCATGCACTCAGTTTGTGATGCACATAAAATTTGTGTGTTTGATACTATAAGGCTTAATCCCATTTTGTCAGTGAGTAAATGAATGCTCAGAAGGGCCTAAAATTACATGCACTTTTAATTAATGGAAGGAAGAGAGAAGTTATGCCAGCTTCCTCCAAGTGTGGGGATCTCTTCACTTTACCAGTTTTCCTGGATGAAGTTATTAGTGTTGTAAATGGACAGGTATTCAAAATAATTTTTTGGGATCTGGCC
Source organism: Choloepus didactylus (assembly GCF_015220235.1). Lineage (NCBI taxonomy): Eukaryota > Metazoa > Chordata > Mammalia > Pilosa > Megalonychidae > Choloepus > Choloepus didactylus. The sequence goes on from NW_023637575.1 coordinate 266,554, forward strand.
AGTAATAAAGCTTCAATTTTGTGATGGTTGCAAATCATCTAATATTCTGCAAAATGAAATAAAAATGTGAACCTTCCATATGGCAATTTAGAAAACTTATTTTATGTGAGTTTTGATATCAGTTGTAATAGAACAAAATTGTGGACTGCATTGGGGATGTCAGATAGAGCCCCTAAAACTAGCATCACCAAGGGTACTTGTGGAAATGTGACAGGCATTATAGGTCTTTAAAATGGAAATTAGATACAAGTAAAAGAATGCTATATTTAACATATGAAACCCATTCTGAAGTCACCATAGCAACTACTAAAATGTTAAGCATAAATTATGGAATAAAGTAATCAAAGATAGCTTTCTTTTAGCTTAAGCAATTTCAAACCAGATCATGAGTTTGGTTCTTTTTCAGAAAGTCCTGTAAAGTACACTTTGGAAGATAAGTAGAACAGCTTTTATCTGTGATAGGTGAATCTGATTAATAATATTAGAAATGAAATTCATTGCTTTAATATAAGTGGAATCTAGGCATAATCTCTGTGTTAAAGAAGATGTGCTCGTATTAGTTTTGGCAGGTATAGCACATGATGATGCTACACTAGAATAAAGTAGGAACAGCACCTTTGTTTTACCATACCATTTCAGTGATGATAACTGTGGTTCAATTAACTTCATTCCTTAACTTACTATATCTCATATGAGTGTGTGCATCTGTTTGTGTGTGTGTGTGTGTGTGTGTGTGTGTGTGTGTGTATGATCATGTTAGGTAAATTTGCTTTGAGAAATTAGATATTAATGGTTTGATTTCAGTGCCCAATAAGAAGAGTATAGTCTAAATAATTAAATCACAGCTTTATAATGGGTTTCTGGAGCATTGTTTTGTGACTTTTACAATATTTTGTATTGATCTATTAAATTCCCACTCTATAATTGCAAAGCATCTAGTAGATAGTTCCATGGGTCCATATGAATTTATTCAGCCTCTAATGAACCATCGTAACAATTTAATGCTTTCCTTTTGTATTTCCTATGGTTATTGGTAAATTTCATTCAGCTCTGACAGATAAGACAGGCCAGAGGGATATTGACTGGCAGCCTATAAGCATCATCCAAAGCTAATAAAACTAAATGACAACAGATTTTAAATCTGGGTCCAAAAATCAGCTATATAAAAATGAGCCCTCCGAAATTGAAAACTTAAAAGGTTTTATGCACGTGCAAATTCTGTGCATACCAATAGATAGCCACAGAGAACAATTTGATATAAAGACAGGCAGAAGGGAATATTGATGAGTGTAGTGTAAAAAAAGGATGAAAAGAAGTTTGCATATGTCCAACAGAAAAAGAATTTCCTTCATTCACTGGGTTTTTATATCATACATCTGGGAGAAAACTAATAACCTTGAGCATGACCCACTGACTTTTATTTATTTTGCTTTTCACAACCATACTGAATTATCACATTGATATTAATATTTGTTTTCAATAAACTAGCTTAGTTCTCTTTCTGAATTTTAGGAATCTCCAGGAATTGTTTTTAGGAATTGTTCATCATCCACTTTTTAAAAAATTAATCTTCATTTTCTATCTGGGAACAATAACTATAAAATGACCCAAACCTCAGCTTCCTAAAAGCTAGCTAACCTACCACGAAATTATACAAAACTCCAGCTACCTGTGTAAGAAGTCTGGAAACTAGCTCAGAGAATAAGAGAAATAGGAAGAAAAAATACCTATATTAAGCAATCACATTTTATCTAGTATTCAGTGTAAAAAACAATTGGTTGTACATACCACATAGCAGAAATAGCATCCAGATATGCTAAGGCCTTGTTTGGAGGCAAAGTTGCTAGTGCAGTGCATTAAAAAAAAAAATCCATGTGATGCTTTAGAAATATGATGTTCATTGGAGGAAGACTGTGATATACATTGTGATTTACATCATGAGCTTTGGCAGATCAACTGACAATTGACAAATATCCTCTGAGAAGCATTCTCCACTGTAGTAAGGGGTTTTAAAAATCTGTGATAAACATTAAAATATAAGAACAATATTAGGAATTGTTGATTAATGGATCTGGCTAGCAGCCATTCTTATGTTACTAGCTTATGCTTATGATAGGTTGCCTGGATATATATCCATCATAGTGCCTTTTATGGGCAATATTCCCCTACAAAGAAAAATATCCTTCAAACAGCCCTTTCTTCAGACATGTAAGAGTAGAATTGCTTTTGCATGGAAAGAATGAATTTGTAACTAATTGGAATGAATTTGAGTACCTGGCTTAAGGGTATGTCATCCAGAGGGTGGAAAAAAAAGACCTCGCTGATCAAAAAGCAATTCAAAGGAAGTAAGTACATCAGATTGTTTTTTTCTTGAAATCTGGATAAGAGAACACAGAAATGTTCAGAATGTACAATTTGTACAAAATTGGCATAAGGCATCGGGATAGGGAGAAAAGGAGATGCTGTAAGAATCTCTCGGAGATGCCAAAAGAGAGGGGAGAGGGCTTTCCTTAAAGCTGTCTGTTTTCCTGAATAATCTGCTAGTTCTAGCTCAATGGCATCCTAAAGTAAGCCTCTCTTGTTTTAACATATATAGGGTGGTTCCTTCTTTCTTTCTATAAAAACGAATTAGTCAAACAAGCCCCAAACTTAATACCCTTGTTGTGCAACCACATTCAAAATGGTAATACAGTAATTCCTCAATGGATAAAGACTCCACTGAAGGGTGAAGTTTCATTTTGTCAATCTTTCTATTTTCAGCTGGAGGCAAAATGAGATACCCCTTCTAGCATATGTGCAGAAGGAGCCAATGAAACTCTAACTCTTGTTTTTGAGTGGTAGAACATTCATCCACATAACAAATATCTACAAGGTAGTGTTAGATGTTAGGTTGGACTCAACATGTGATTGCAGATGAGCTGTAAGGAGCAGTGTCAAGGTATTTGCCAAGTTGTACCTCAGAACTGAGGTGAAGGAGAAAAAGAAACTGTCTTTTGCCTGAGGCAGACCAAATGGGCCAGAGACTACAGGTTCTGGCTACAAGTCAGTCGCAGTGGATTAATGAACTCTGTTGAGTGCCTGTGAAAATTTTAATGCATCCTACGTATTTATAGTTATTCTTTCAGCACATTAGTGTTCATGCTTGGTTTGGTTTATAAAAGCAAAAATTACCATTGTGACTTCAATGAACTCACAGTGTAGCGAAGATAATGGAAAAAAAGATTAAGGCAAAAATTTCAAGGCATGATTCTGTCCTTATCGTCTCTCTTTTTAGTCTGGTTTGTGCATTATATTCATCCATTTTGTCTATTTTAAGAGTTTGCAATTAGTTTTTGAGTACTTTATGTCTGTCTTCATCCTTGAAACTTTTCTCCCCAAGTTAACGTTTCTCCCCAAGCTATTGTTGTGGTTTGGCGTGAAAGTGTGTAGACCTGTTCTTAAAGGAGGGCTCTAAGACAAAGGAAAGCTGCAATCCAAGGCTGAGGGAGACTGGGGATGAAGCAAGATAGGTTGCCAAACATGGATAGACCAGAGCCCTGGTCCAGAAGACAAGGGTGTGCTGCAATGAACATAAATTTGAGAGGCTGAGTCTGGAAATATGCCCTGGGGAGACACGGAGCATTAAACATTGTAGCTGTCTAGGGAGTGGCCCCTCACAGGAAGGGACGGCTCTGATAAGGCTGAAACATCCATTCTGGCAATTCACAAGATTCATCTCGAGTAAGATTGTGACCCAAGTGATGATTCTAATTTGCATGTGATATTACCTTTTGTGAGCCTTTATGTTTTCCTTGATAATTTCAAATTGCTGGGGAGGAAAGACTTTGTGTGTGTGTGTCTATTCTTTTCTCTTTTTATATATCTGATATTCCTCATGTGATCATATTACACCTTCTATATATATATAGATATATATTTAATAATCTTCAGGCTTCCTGAAGGTTATTGACTTTAATTATGACTTTCCTTTCTAAATTATGTTTTATTACGTTCTGAAATTTAAGGATTACCTTGAGGATTTTTCTCTTTTTATACTATTGAACTTAATTTAACTTTGTAATGCCCCAGAAAAATATCTATTAAAGTTTTTAAAATGATGACCCAATACTCCTTCTATTTTATTTAATATAATCCAAAACCAGAAAAATATTTTTAGTTATTGTAGTATATATACACAATGACTGCAATTAGAAAGAGCCCAAGTACCCAATATTGGAAATATTGTTAAAACCTTTATTATACCTACAGAGTTTGAACTATTTCAGAGCATTAAAAAACAATATATTCAAATAAATTTAACACCATGCTATAACCTGTATTATTACAGTAAAAGGAAAATGTAAACAAACAGGAAAAAAGCACAACTTCATGTATAGAATGATAAAATGGGGCAACATCAGGGAGAGAGAGAGAGAGGAAAAGGACAGGAAGGGAAATCAAGGGAAAATAAATTCTGGCAGTCAATATCTCAAACTCTTATAATGTATTTTCTTTTAGTGATGAGAATATGGTTAATATGTTACTTCTTCCTACTTTTAGACCTTTTATATTGCACTTGAGTGAACTGAATAGAGAAAAACATAACGACATGCACAATAAAATGAAAGTTGTGATGTGGACCCTCTTATGAGGTGGCTACCACACAATCCTCCCATCTGTTTCTTTCAAATCACTAAAACTGTGAGGAGCCTACAGCTCTCCTGTGAGTGCTCAAAATTACCTGTTCTCAGACCTGGTCACTTTTACAGAGAAAAATAACTCGTTTCCACCTCATGTTGCAGTGAAGTATTTTGATAATCCAAATCGGAATGATTGAAGTACCCTATCATGACCACCTGGCCCAACTTTGAAACGTCCTCAAATTAGCTTCACATTTATGGCTCATTTGAGGAGCTAATTTGTATTTCAAAACAGATTTATGCTTAAATAATAGTTTTCCATTGCTGCTTTGCTGAATATCTAAGTGTTTTCTACCTCTAACTTGTAAATAATATTAATGGAATACTCAATATACTCAACAGTGGCAAAATCTAGGGATTCTCTTAAGAATGTAAAAATTTCATTTAAATTTCATTTAAAAGAGTCAATTTTTATGGAATTGGACCCAACAGTGCTTTGTGTATACACTGAGCTAAGAAAGGCAGACAGTATAAAAACATGTCAAGAGTTACAGGTTTAAAAATTTATAGTTTTTAAACACATGGGACAGTGATGTGACAAGTGGTAAGTGTAGGAAACATATAACTGAGGTTCTCGGATGGTGTCTTGTCCAAAGTGACTCAAATAATGAATCAGGGAGTTAAAAATTTCATCCAACATTCTGTCTTCCCTCAGTCTTACATGTCTAAGCTTACGGCACAATCATCTACCTGTTCCCTCAGCCAAAATCTTAGCATGGGCAATTTTCTCTGCTTCACCAACTCCATCAATAAGACTTGAGGTTTCTGCCATTTTCTTTTTCCTACCTCTACTGCCATCAGGCAATTTACACCACTGCCACCTCTCATGTGAAACATGTAATAGCCCCTTAAATAGTTTTTCTGCTTGTACATTCCCAGTGTTTCTTCATTCCCCACCCTGGGCAGAGTGATATCATTAAATTGTAAATCCAGTCCCCTTTGTCCTTAGCGTGGGCTGAGAGGCACAGGATCTGTTGCCTCCTCTCTGAACCCAGGTCCTCCTTTCACATTGTTTCAGCTTCTCGTCTTCTTGCATTTATCTGACCCACACACCTGTTCCGTGCAAACCTCAGGGACTTGTATATGCTGTTCCTTCTGCTCAGACATTCCTCCCACAGCACACTGAGTTCTTTTTTATGTCTCCACATCTGAGACACCTTCTTGACCCCCTAGCTAATACAGACACCTCACACTCATCCCCCCGTCTCTTTCTAGCGCACCCTATCCGGAACCAGCACCTTCCTGGACACATAGTTTACAATAAGAAATGTTGATTAAAATAAACTTCCAATCTAAAACCCTTTCTGCTATTCCAACTTACCTTATTAGTGAGCTCTCCAGTGAGTTCATCAGTATTTCTGATGGGAAAAAGATAATTCAATGTTTCAGATTTTCAGATTGAATGAGATTGGAACTTGTGTCCCTGCCCTCTGTATTATGGTGATGGGAATGGGACAGGATAGGCCAGGATTGTCGAAATAAAATGCCTGGTTCATCTTAGGACGTTTTGTCATCTCCAAGTGTTAAAAAGCTGTGTTGTGGAAGTACAAACTTCTCCCTTGCCCTCCTGGAAATAAGCAGAGCTGAAAGCATGTACCTGTACTATCTTGTTTGCTGTAATATTCCCGTGATGATAACACAGAGGTTCATAATCTTTGATGTACACAGAGAAACCCACATGCAGACTTGGTCCAAAGGCATCATCCTGGCCACTTCCTCTGGGTATGCTGTGGGCATCCAGTAGCTCTGTGGTAGAACCAGGACCTCAGCTTGTTGACCATGTTTCATGAGGATTTGATTAGTACAGAAGATGGAGAACCTCCCCACTTAGTGATCACGGTTTCTTTTCAAGAGGGATTCTGGCAATCACGCATTCTCCACTCAGTTGGCCATTGTCCAGGATTTGGTTAGCTGAATTCAAACACAGGGTACGTGTTTGGAATGGGTGACCTTCAGTGACACCTCCAAAACCGAGGTCTTGGAAATATATGGAAAATATTCTGAAAAGGTGCAATTTGAAAACTCATTTAAATATAATTTCAGTGATAGTGCTGCTAAGCCATTATAAATCCAACAGATTACTCCAGTAGTGTTTTCCTTACCAAAATTTCATTTTTGAGGAATGAGGGGCTCAGAAAATTAAAGAACCTTGCTTAAGCCTCCATAGCCATCTAGCTACACTGCTACAGAATTTCTCCTGATTTCCATCACTAATAATGTGCAAATGTCATGTCAGCTTTCCTGTATCTGGGAAAGAGTATTCTTGTTCACTGGTTGTTGACAACAGCACTGTAAAATGAAACTATGAACCCAGTTAATGCATCAGATTTCAAAATATTTTAGCTTTGCTATTGGAGGGAAGTTTATGCTGTTTGAGATTAGAAAAATCAGAGAGCTATCCATGAGATTTGTTGCTTGAAAAGTAGCACATCACTCTTTCATGAGCTTCATCCTTGCTCCAGAGCTTCTCTGCAGGTAAAATGTTCAGCTGCTGCTTGATTTGAGGCTGTGGCTGTGGTGCCTGGCTCACATTTATTTTCACTGACTGCGCCTCGGAAACCTATAGATCCTTCTCAGTTACTTGTCTCACTGCTCTTCTGTCAGTTTAAAGTGCAAATTTATTTACATATAGTCTGCTTTTACACAATCTGACAACTAAATGTTTTTAGTACGGTGCCTAGTGACCAGAAAAGTCAAGTTCTAATTTTTTTTCCCAACATAAATGTAATCTCCATTCCCTGAAATTTCTTGAGGCTAATAGCAACCTTTTTTCTTCAACCCTTGAGAGGGAACATCATCAATTCTAATCTCAGTTTTAGGGAATGGGGAGGAAAAATAAGAAACCTTGTGTATTTATTTGAATTACTTTCTTAAGCTGAAACAAAAATGTATTCAAGCACAGCAAAAATAAATAAATAAATAAATAAATAAATAAATAAATAAATAAATAAATACAATGGCATTAAATATAAAAAATACCCTCTTCAATTCTTCAAACTTAAACAAAACTGCTTGCATTTTTACCTAGGGAATCCAAGTATTTATCTATACACTTGATATACATTTTGATTATAAAGGAGCTACAATTTGCAGACTTTCTTTTGTACTTGATGGTATTGCATAGTGATTTTTAAAACATGCTACACTTTATTCACTTTTTAAACAAGCTCAGTTCCAGTTCATATTTACATCTGTTTTGAAAGCTACAATCATAATTAGCAATTGATAATTTTATTCACTCTAAATATCTAGGGACACAACCATGTCCCAGGCACTGTTCTGGAGGGAGGCAGTTGGGGGGCCACAGTAAGAAAACGTGACCCTCCCAGACCTTCATTATCCTGAAAAGGAGCAAAAAAAAATTAGTAACCAACTGAGAGAATTTGCCACATGTACCTTGAGAAAGCAACATCCCCAGGCTGGTGACTTAGGTCACGTTTCATTTTTAATGTTTCAGAAGAAATATATTTAGATTGATACTTGAAGAGGAATAGCAGTGAATGAGCCAGACAAAGGCAGAGTGTGTGAACCTTAGAGGCTGGGTGGGTGGAGGAATTCGGGTGGGTGTTTCCAGGCAGAGGAAACAGTTGAGAAATCCTGGAACTGACAGAGAATGTTGTGCTTTCAAGCAAATGCGTTAAAAGAAGTGCGGCTGCAACAGAGATGAGACGCATTACATGGGTGGTTTCAAAAATGTATTAAAAGAAAAGGTGGCGGTAGATAGGGAAGTGCCTTAGGGAAGTGCCTTAAGACTATGAGAAGTGTTTTGGCTTCATCATGGGCATTGTGGGGAATCAGTGATTTTTCCAAGTGGACTGCACGGCGTGTCTATGAGGAGGAAAAAAGATTGAAGGGAAATGAGAGGAAACAGGAACAACTGTTGGAACTCTCCTGCGGTGATGGATCTGAGTGATAACAATGTCCTACGACAGGGTAATGGTCTGTGGAGAGAAAGAAATGGGAAGATTCAGCATGTATTGAGGAGGGAGATATTGATCATGCTTGGTGGTCAGGTAGGGACAGAAGGTGAAAGAAATGGAGGAGGAAAACAACGTGAGGCACAATTTCTTTGGTCAACACCTTGGTGATGAGTGGTCTGGCTCCAGGTCAAAGTACTCGCTGTCGTCTCCCACTCCTGATCATAGGCAATTCCGAGTCTTTCGGTGGCAGGCTTCATGGGAGGAAGCTGCCATCCTCACCAAGTCCGGTGCACACCAGGGCCTGTGCTTTCCTGCAGAGAGCTGCAGTCCAGACCCATGTTCCAGTGTCTTCTCAAGCAACCTCTGCTGAGCCATCCTCACTGGGGGCCTTGACTGAGACGCATTTCTCCACCTTGACTCAGCACTTACCCACCCCTGGTACTTTCTCCTCTCACTTCCCCCTAGTCTACAGGTCCATAAAACAGCAGGACCTTTTGGTTTGGGACTCCTTGGCAATTAGATTATCAGCCTCCATCTGCACCGTATATGATATGATTTTCTCCTGGTGTCATTCCATGGGGGAAAATGGAAACTGGGGAGTTGGTGTTTTGTTTTGTTTTTTGTTTTTTGTTTTTTTTTCACTTCTTGCTTGCTCTGTCATAATAAGTGAATAACACTTCGTTTGTTACTTTCAGTTTGGCCTATTGCCTTAATTGACTACTTCAATACTTGATTGCTCAACAGAGACGGTCATTAAATTAGGAACATATGATGGCTTGGGCAGTGGTGGGGTGATTAGGGGATAAGGCATAGACTCCCTGTGGTTTTTGGCACTTCTGTGAGCCAGCCAAGTGGAGATGGAAAGTTGTCCCTATGGGTTCAGAGCCCAAGAGAGAGCTGCCCTCGGGAGGTATATTTGTGAGTTGTCAGTTTGTAGGAAGGTGATTGAGGTCATGGGCATGAAGAAACTTCTAAGAGCCTCAGACAGATCCTTGAAAAATAGCAGTATTAAATAAAGACTAGGTAAAGAGCCATGAAGAAGGCTAAATAAGAGTGACTGGAAAGACTGGAGGACAAACAAGAGAGTGATGTGTCATGGGGAGCAAACGATCAGGGAACTCAGAAATGGAAGAGGTTAGAGTCTATCATCTTTGACCACAATTAAATTAGAAGATAGCTTTAAAATTCCCACATGCAAAGGTGCCATATCATACAAGATATTAATAGAAGGAGAAACCATGTGTGTGGGGGTTTATGGGAACTCTCTGTGCTTTCTGTGCAATTTTTCTGTAAACGTAAAATTGCTCTAACAATAAAGTTTATAAAAACATTCCACTATTTCAGCACTTAAAAAGAGAAATCTCAAATAATTCAAAAGTTAAAGAGAAAATAACAAAATATTTAGATCTAAGCAGCAGTTAAGGATGAGATATTGAATTGTGAGGGGAGTATTGTAGAAATATATTCAGAGCCTTAAATATATTTATTTTATACACACAAATGAAAATGACCAGTAGTAAATTAGATAAAACTTTACTTCCATTACCTAGAAAGAACAAACAAAAATAAACCTTAAGAGGTTTAAGAAGAAAATTACAAAATAACAGTGGAAATTACTGAAATAGGAGATAAAGACACCATAAGGAGGATCGAATAAAAACAGTTCAATGCGAATACGATTAAATATACTAACTTCAAGAAAAACTGATCTAAAAATAGAATGAAAGTGCAAACAAGATTTGTAATAAAAAGGGACATCCTCCAGATACGAAACTTAAATAGCATAAGTTATTGTGTGCATAGTTATATAAAAATGGAAAACACAGAAAAGAGATTTTTTTTTAGAAAATTGTCTCAGGAAAATAGAAAATTTGAATAACACAATAGCCTGTAATTAAAAGCTTATGCATAAAAAATGCCCCCAGTCAAACACAGGTATTTTTGTATATAAATTCTTGAGTAGATTCAAAATAAAGGCATTCCTATCTCCTGCAAAACATTTCAGAAAATAGAGAATGAAGACAAGACTCTCAAATGACTATTTTAAGAATTATACATTTCAACATAAAATGAGGTAATTATAGACCACTCTCTTTATGGACACAGTGACTAAAATTCTCAGTGTCACATGGCAGGGATCAGTTGATTGCTGTGCTCCAAGCTGATCTTTGCACTTTACATGGATTGATCCAATCTCACAACAAGTCTATCATGGGCATGGTACTGTACTCCCCATTTTGCCAATTAGGGAACTGAGGCACAGGGAAATGAGATTCTATGTCCAATAACAAAGCTAAGATTTAAACCTAGATAGGACGGCTCCAAAACCCACTACTTCATGATTATGCTGTATTCTCTCTCAAGCACTAGCCCAGCAAATTCAGCAGGATGTAAAACAAAACTTATACTGGATTGTCAAGATGATTCAATCTCAGAAAACATTTTTCAAGTAATTATGCCACTTTATCAAATTATGGGAGAAAATCTAGATTTAGTATTTTGACAAATGCTGAAATATCATTTCTTAAACATTCAATGTTCATTTATGGTAAAAAGTAAAATCAAAACAAAGCAAACATTCCAGCAATCGACCTAACTATTGGAAGAGAAGCACATGTAGGAGTAAATCAGGGAACCGGCTGTCAGTGAAGGCGTCTGGGATGGAGCAGAGCTGAGCTGGACTCACCTGGGGGGTGGCCAAAGGAACGGGAGTTTGAAGTAGAACAAAAAGGAAGGTCATTGAAGGCCGGAGGAACAAGGGATCAGAAAGCTAGGTTATCTGTCTGAACTGGAACAGGGGCGAGGACGTTCAGGATACGGACTGGAGAGGAAGTCACTGACTTCAGTGCTGACTTTTCACGAACAAGGATTACCCACTGTGAGTCCAGGAGAAGGCAAATGGTGCCAAGTGTTCAGGGGAGCTCAGAATTTACAAGTGGGGCAGGAATCAAGAATGGAGACTCAAGAAATAATAGGACCCCCCCACGACCACCACTTCCAACCGTGCCATCATGAGTTATGCACACAGGAAAACACATTTACTACCTAAATAATAGCACAGTGATCATATTTGTATGTACAACCAACAGTCTCTGGATTCCTTTTAAAAGACAACAAACAATTCTGCATACTCTGTGTGTTTAATTTTGCTCTTTGCACTTTCAGTCTTTTCAAATATTGATTCCTTTGTCTTGAGTTGCTAATCTAATTGATTTTTGTTGTTGTTGGAGGTGCTGTTTACTGTTTCTCTAAAATTTTATATAGTGCTTTTGTACTCTCCTTTTTTTACCCAACATATTACTGCTAGTTTAATTAATCAACTGCAGCCATTCTTACCCTTCGGTGGTTTTGCGACTCACTAGGTTTTCTATCGCGGTAAACTTTCTCTGAGCCTTGGGAGTCCAGTGGTTCTCCCACCTGAACACAGACTTATCTGGGAGCAGAAAGGAGGGAGAGAAAGTGAGGAGGGTATTAGGGAAGAACATGGGAAAGAAGAAAAGACTCCTTGCCCTCATCCTGCGTAAATTTTATCAGCATCGCTCCAAGCTCCTCTCTGTTAGGATTTTTTAACCTCCCCAAGGTCAGTCTAAGTTGTAGGTGAGTTTCAGAACCTCTGAATGTTAACCTTGTAGATCTAATATGTTACAGTTTCAGAAAATAGATGTCTCTTTTCAAATGAGAAGATCAGAAAAAGATCTGAGGGGTTTCTTTTGGCAAATTCCTGTAGCAATGACAAAAGAGATACCCCAGAAGGGTTAAAGGAAAATAAAGCCAGGTTTCTGCTCATTGGATCAGCACTACCATAAATAGCAAGTGTTAGAAATCTATGGTTGCGGATGCCTGTGTGTGTGTGTGTGTGTGTGCACACTCATCATTACAATGAAGACCAAATTAATATAAGTATTAGCTAAGGAAGATACAGGGCAGCATGATTTTAGATTATACAATTTGAAATGAATCAAAACAAATAGCCTATGGATAAATTTTATCCAGGAGAAGTCTTTTGCTATTAGAGGTCTACATGCAGTGTTAGAGAAGGACAATTTATTTTTTTGGTCAATAGTTGATTAAAGATAGAATATTAACTATAGAATAAATTATTAAATATTAGACCCATGACTCAATTGATGAAGCTATGCTTTAAACAGCATCAGGTATATTTCCACATAAATTGTTTTGCTTGCTTTCATTGTCTTGAAAAATTTGCATTTTGGTTTACTTCAAGATTAAAAAAAAAATACGTAAAATAAGGACCTATATTTCTGCTCAGTTGCAGCACAACTGTAGAATTTATTACTGGATTGTATTAGAGATAAGGTTAAATTAGATTGATTAAATCAATAGTTTACATAGATTCTGGGTGAAATTTAATATTAACAGCTTATAATTCTGTATTGAAAAATACAATAGCATCTCGTAAGTACTTTACCTACTTTAAAATCAGGGACAGAAACTCCTTAAAGCTTATAGTGTCCCCTGAAATGGAGAGGTATCAGGTGTGCTGATTATGCATCATACAACCTCCTTGCTTTATAATTTACAACAGTAGCTTCAGGAAATTAGTAAAAACCCTTAAAGAAAACCAAGTCTGTAGATTTAAAAATAGTGGACTTTTCACAAGATGTTGCTGCTTAGAGGAAATCTTGAGAAAAACAGTAAACTTATTTACAAGTAAATAGGTTCAGGAAACTGGAATACCAAATGTGGCTACCTTTCATTTTAAACTGAACACCAGCTGCAGAAATGCAAGTTGCATCGCGCATAGAGCCTAATATAACAAAGGCAATTTGCTTTATCTGACTAATTGGGGCATAAATAATTATAATGATCAGTCTTGTAGAAAATGAAAAAAAAGACTCATTAAAGGCAGGGTGTGAACAAAAGTGCAACGTCAATTTGGTTAACTAAATAAATGGAAAGATATTCTCTGTTCATCTATTGGGAGACTAAATACTGTTAAGATGTCAATACTATCCAAAGCAATTTATAAATTTAGTTTAATCCCAATCAAAATTCCAACAACCTTCTTTGCAACAATGAAAAAGCCATTCATCAAATTTATACGAAAGGATTTGGGGCCTTGAGTAGCTAAAGCCATTTCGAAAAAGGAGAATCAAGTTGGAGAATTCACACTTCCTGATCTTAAAACTTATTACAAAGACACAGACAAAACATCATGGTACTGGCACAGGGACTGTCATGTAAACTAATGGAATAGACTTTAGAACCCAGAAATTAACCCTCATTTATGGCCAATTAATTTTTGAAAAGGGGGCAAAGACCACTCATTTGGGAAAGAATAATCTCTTTAACGAATGGTGCTGGGAAAACTGGATCTCCATTTGCAAAAAAAAAAAAAAAAGGAGGACACCAACCTCACACCATATGCAAATCATTAATTCAAAATGTATCAAAGACCTTACTATAAGAGCTAGAACCATCAAACTCACAGAAAATGTGGAGAAGCATCTTCAGGACCTCATGTTAGGCAATAGACTTTACACCCAAATCACAAACAACAAACGAAAAAATAGACAAGTGGGACCCAATCAAAATTAAAAACTTTTTTTCTCAAAGGACATTATCATGAAAGTAAAATGGCAACCTATAAAATGGGAGATAATATTTTGAAACCACACATCCTATAAAGAATTAATATCCAGAATATATAAAGAAATCCTACAACTTAACAACAAAAAGACAAACAACCCAATTTAAAAATGGGCAAAAATACTTGAAAAGACATCTCTGCAAAGAAGAAATACAAATGGCCAGAAAACACATGAAAAGGTGCTCCTCTTCGTTAGCCATCAGGGAAACACAAATCAAAACCACAATGAGATGCAATTTCATATCCATTAGAGTGGTATTAAAAATTAAAAAAGAAAATAACAAGTGTTAGAGAGGATACAAAGAAATAGCAACACTTATTCATTGCTAGTGGCTATGTAAAACAGTACAGCTGCTGTGGAACACAGTCTGATGGTTCCTCAGAAAGCTAGAGAACCACCATATGACCTGGCAGTCCCACCACTAGATGCATAATCAAAAGAATTGAAAGTAGAGACTTGAACAGATATTTTCACATTGATACTCATAGCAGCATTATTCACAATTGCCAAAAGATGGAACCAACCCCAGTGTGCATGAACAGATGAATGGATAAATAAAATGTGGTAGATACATGCAAAGGGATGTTATTCAGCCATAAAAATGAATCAAGTCCTGACACATGCAACTACCTGGATGAACCCTGAAGGCAACATCAGGTTGAGTGAAATAAGCCAGACACAAAATGACAAATACTGTCTGTATCACTGTTTCAAAACAATTAGAATAAGTTAAGTCGGAGATTCAGAATCTAGAATATAGGTTGCTAGGGATGGTGGATAGGGAGTGGGAAGTTAAGGCTTAGGATGTACAGGATTCCTATTTGGATTGACAGAAATGTTTTGATATTGGATGGTGGTAGCACAACATTGTGAATGCAATTAATAGCACTGAAATACATTTTTGAATACGATTAAAAGGGGAAATGTTAGATTATATATATGGTAACAGAATAAAACTTTTAAAAAAAATCCATGGAACTACACTGCACAAATAGTGAACCCTAAGTTAAACCATGGAATTTAATTCATGGTACAATTACAAAAATGTGCTATCATCACTTGTAAAAAATGGTCCACACCAATGCAAGGTGTTGGTGATGGGCTGGTGTATGGGAATCCTGTATTTAATACATGACTGTTCTGTAAATCCACAACTTCTTTAATTAAAAAAAAAAATAGAATACCCCCTTCCCAACCAAAATCCTTAAGAAATATGGGCTTTGAGCCTAAGGATAACAGCCGGAAGGAAGAGAAGGAATGCCCTGTGCTGGCATGAGCCACAGTTCCTAGAGGATCCAAGTAAGGAAGAAGGATTCATGTGCTGAAAGCAGAAACGAGTACCAGGGAGGGTCTGCCGCTGAGCAACTGTTGGCCCAATGGTGAAGGAGTGTGGAGAACACAGCAATCACTGACTGGCAGGCTGGGAGAGGAAAGAGTGTTTCTAGTCAAGGTCATGTTTTGTGAAGGAAAAACTCATTTCTGCTTTCAGAAATGGTGACATTGATGTACTGACTGAGGATATCAGTCTCGATTGTCTCTAAGACCGAACACGTTGGTGAGGTTGTGTGTGTTTGTAGAGCCCACATTAGGGATAGGGGTGTGTTTGCAGTGGGGAGTCCTGCCGGGATTATGGGGCTCTGAGGATTTCTCTCCTCAGTCTCACTGATGGCAGAAGAAAGGGCTGAAAAGGAGAGCGAGAGCAGTGACAGTAGGATGTCCTTAGAAGCCTGATGGTGCCAGGCAGTGGCAGTTATGCTGATGGTGGTTTTGAGGTCAATAGAAGGGAATGAATGAAGTAAGGAAAGAAATTTAACTTCTTCCTTCCTATTTTAAGGAAGACATTTTGTGTCATCCTTAGTTAGTTACAATGAGGGATAAAGAGGATAATTCATCAGTGACAGAGAGTAAAATACAAATGTTATCACAGCATCAAAATTAGTTTAAAAAGAGATCAGTTGAGAAATAAACATGAACTGCCCTTTGAAAATTGTTAACTAAGACAATAAAAACATCCACATGAGTTGCTTTTTAACTGAGTTGCTGGAAATGAATGAGTCTGACTCATTCACTTTGTGCTTAGACATGGTCTTAAAAGAGTATTGGCAGATTTAGCAAATAAAATACAGATTGCCCAATTAAGTGTGAATTTCAGATAAATAAAAAAAAAATTATTTTTAATTTAAATATATTCCATGCAATTTTGGGGAAATACTGGTGGCACAATAAATTGTACTGCTTATCTGAAATTCAAATTTAACTGGAGGTCCTGTATTTTGTATGGCAACTCTACCTTAGAGAATTCTCTTCAGGAGACTTGACCCTGCTGGCAGGTAGTCATTCAGGAAAAGCTGTTTGGAGCTATTATTTTTTTAATTTTCATTTTAATTTCCACAGTTTTCAAGTTATTTTCAAATATCACTCTTTCCTCAAAATAGACAGTATTGGTGTTTTAAAATGAAGCCATAAACATATCTTACCTTCTTGGAATTGTGCAAACTATTTGTAGGTTCTTAATAAGTAATTGTTGAGCAAATAGTATCAAGCTGATAAATTAGATAAGTGCAAGGCAGACATCATTGCCCATATTTTTTTTGAAAAGGAAGCTGTTTTTAGTTAATAGAAAGGAATCGCCAGTATTCTATCTTACCATCAAAATCACCAACAATTTTGCTGTTAGAAAATACGGAGACCTGCTGTCTTTACTGCGGTCCTATGTGGTGTTGTGAAACATGCCTATTCCAGTGGATGATTACATGTGGAAGCATAAGAAAAGATAGCAAATGGAATACATGGAAAGAGCTTTAAGAAAAATGATTTTAATACAAAGACAATATGCAATCTTCAACATTTTTTAATGAACATGCTTATAAAATAAAGAAAATCCATAAAAATGCATAGTGTTCATGAAAGTGAAGGTTTGAGGAAGCTTTACTCTGATTTATATGTGGACAGAATAAATATTTTGAAAGATAGCCCAGATTGCATTCATTAATTGGCATGATACCAAAAAGAAGGAATTTTTACTCATGAAAGTCTGAAACCTAACAATTAGAAGGGGAAACCTCAAAGTAGATTGAGATGGCGAAATGTGAAGACAATGCTAAATTTTATATGTATATATACATATGTAACAGGCAAATTAAATCAGGATGTGCAACAAGTTCACAAACAGGGAAAATTCTAAACAGGACAAAGTGTGCCCAAATATTGATTGGCAAAGTAATCTAGTGTTAATAATTATTATAAACTCTGACATAGATATATGTCATGTTCATGACTGAATTCAGTTTTCTAATTGTGTGATCTACTAGTTTATGCCCGTATAATATAAAAATATCCTGCTTTATTTCAGGATATTGCAAACCATTCATGTAATGGGTCATTTAAATTTATATACTTGAGACTAATGTAGGCACATAAGGTTTCATGGATTTTTATAACCCTTTAATAGGCAGTACTTTTAATTTTAGGTGATATATTTAACAGACCACTAATGAATTTTCCTTAAGTTAAATTTTGCCAGATATTAGCATCACTATAATACTTTCTTAATGGTTTACATTTACTTGGTATATTATTCATTTTCCTGGCACTTGTAATCTTTGGGGGCTAGCTTTGCATTAGAATTTCTTTGTGAAAGTCTTATCATGTCTCCCGTCTCATTTGTCCAATCTGGATAATTCTTTCTCAAGTAGATTATTTTCATCAATTAGTATTTTTATTAGGACTTAACATCTATAATCTTCTTTTGCGGTTTTTATTTACTTTGTTGCTGTCTTATTTCTTGCCTCCTTTATTTTGCTTTTCCCTTTCGCAGAGGTATATTCCCTTTTTATTATTCAATACTTCTTAAAATTAATACACAACATTCATGTAATTTAATATAGTCTAAGGCTAATTAACACTCATGCCACGCCCCCAGGAGGTGCCACCGGCCACGTGACCAATTGCCGGAGCCAGCGACCAACCACGTGTCAGTAGCCGCAGGGCGCACGTTCCCCTGTGGCTAATCTTCCGCCGCCGGCCCGTGACGTCGTCAGATTGCCTGGTGGAGCCGCGCCTGGCGCGGGCGGGACTTCTTCTCACCCGTCCTCGTGCCCCGCTGCGCAGACTTGCTGGGACCACTCGGGATCCTGAGGGGGCCGCGGAGATTTAGTGGTGCAAGCTCAGCCCCCTGCGCTGTGGTGCTCACCGTCCCTGGAGCGAGAGTTGGGGGCCCTAGGACCTACCTACTCAGGTAAGGTAAAGTCCCTTAACTCTCTAGTAGCATTTTTTGTTGTTAAAATATCCAATTTATTCTATAGAAAAAAATAACATAAAATTTGTAAAATATGAGATTTGGGGAGTAGAGAACTTTCACTTGTTATTTTATACATACATGTTAATATTTATAGCGTTTTCAGCAATGAGCACAAAATAAAAGTGACAATGAGATATGTTTGTTTGTTTGCGTGAACAAAGTACATCTTTTACTAATTGAGCTAGGGAGGACAGGGATCTGGAGTTTTAGACTTTATTGTGTAGTTAAGGAAATTGTTACGTTTTTAATCATGGTAGTTAGTAATGGTTACCATTTACCAAGCATTTGCCGTTTGCTAGGCATTGGTCTAATCATTGGGTTTGAGTTCCATTATTATGTCCCTGTTACAACTGAGGAAACAGGCTCAGAGTCTTTAATGAAATTATTGCAGGCGTCATAATTTGTAAATTGTAGAGATGGGATATGAAGGCTGGTTTGTTTGACTCCAGAGACCATGTAACATGGTGAAATATCATACTAACATAGGGAATATGAGGCCTGTTTGCGCTTTCAGCTTTTTTTTAAATTAAATTGTGTTTTATTGAGATATATTCACATACCATGTGATTTTGATGTTCTTATTTACTTTTATTTTTGATTTTTATTCTGATTCTTTCTGGTGTAAGGAAAATGTTCTGGTAGCATTTTTAATGTTGGGTGTCTGAAAACACTTATGTAACTTTTCCAATGAAATACAAATAATAATTACACCTACCTTGCTAGATTCTCATAAGGATTGAAAATAATGTACATGAATCATTAATAAATTGTTATATGTAGTAAAATGTAAATTAAATATGCATATTATTATTTGTTTTAAAATGGATATTAATTTAGATATGCATAAACTAACTTAAAATTATGAACCCGTATTTCCTAATATGATAAATTTAATGGAGTCATAAAGATTGCATTATTATGTGAATTCATGTGTATATATGCATTGTATAAGAAATATATGGGAATGTGAACACACATACATACACACACACACACACACTCCCCAATACTGTCATTTAATGTCAGTTTCCCTTGTGATTAGAATCCATATCCAATTCCTACATTATGACCCTAAGATACGAAGCACCTCCCACACTTTTCTTCTGTTCTCTTTCCTACAACAGTTGCAAACTCCATCTCAACAGGGACTTCTCGGCTTCCAGATATAATTTTAAACTTAGGGTACATTTGCAAGAATAGTACAGTGGATTCCCATGTACCCTTTACCCAGATTCACCTAGCATTTACATTTTATACCGTTTGCCTTGTCATTCTCCCTCTCTCCCTGAAACATTTGAGGGTAATTAGGAAATGGTGCATCCCTCTTCTCTGAAAATTCAGGTGTGTTTCCTAAGAACAAGAACAAGGAAGTTCTCTAGGAGGTTGCTATAATTTGTGCTTCTAAAAATGAGCTCAGTAAGCCACCTACATTAAAATAACTTGAGGCAAAGTAACCATTTAACATGCAGATTCTTGCACTCACCCAAGTCCTGCTATATAAGAATCTTCAGGGATAGGGCCCAGGAATTTTAATAGGTTCCCATTATGTGTTGCACTGCTCTAAACTTTTTAGTATAGAGAGCTCAAATTAACTGTTTTACTGCTTAAACATACAAAGGCCAGTTAAGCAGGGAGCACAATACTGTTTAGAGAAGGAAACTGAAGTATTACATGATATGTACATTAGGAGCCACTGAATTAAATGTTTCATCAAAAGTTTTAAAATCATGCAAAAAATTAAATGCTTTTTAGTTCCAAAATGGTAGAAAAATTGATGCAAAAATAACTGGGAACATTGTCTCTCCTTGGTATATTTTTTCATGCACCATTCTTTTCTACTCTGGAATTCAAGGAAGATTTTCATCAACAGTCATCCATTCTGTGGTGGATTTTGTCATCATGATATCATTGCTAATGTTTGCGAGTACGTAAAGCATTATTATACAGTGTGTTGGCCAAGTTCCTCCATCCCTGCTGAGACAGAACAAGGGAAAAAGAAAAAGAAACTTCTCCCATATATGCAGCATTAAGTTGGGATTAATTGTGACTCTGGGGCTCTAGGATTAGATTGTTTTCAAAATGTAAGTGCCAACTGAGAGAGCTGTCAATCAAGAGTTGAATTCCTCTTTCATTCCAGGGAAGTTTTACTTTATTAAGGCTGAAACATGTTACAGAGGTAGATATCACAATGCCTGTCATTTTCTTCTATGTGTGCTAAAATTGTGCCTTGTCAGAAGGGAAAGGAGTAGTGTTTGGTTGTGCCATTCACCTAGCACCAGAGGTTCAGAATTTGTCAGACTTGCCCAGAACTATACCCAGTAGGCATTCAACAAACGTTTGTAGAATAAAAGTGATACATTTATGATACTCAGAGATCTTACCAGATTTATTTTTTTCTCTGAAATGATTTCCCATGGGAGGAAATTTCCACAGAATTTTTTTTTTTATAGTGACATAAACACTCATTTAGGTGCAGCTTTCAAGGCTACCAGGAATCAAATAATATTTTTCTGGACATACTCAATATTTTGACATCTACTAAAACTCAGAATTTGTTTACTTTTTCATTTCTAATGTCTCTGATAACGTTAAGAAAATTTCTAGAAATTATTTATCTGAAACTTAAAAAAATAACTTAAAACCTTTCTTTGGCTTTTGATGTAATTTTAAACTTCTTCTCAAGTGTCTGAATTTTATTGTGCTTTCAGCATATTTCTATAGATACTTTGTAACAAGCACTGCAATAGCGGCCACATTATTTCTTTTTAACTTGTGAGCACAGCCTTGAAAGCCTTTCACCATCTATTCATCCAGTTTTGAATTAAATTATCCCAATTTTTTTTTCCATAGAAAAGAACAAATAAAATAACAGAGTGTAGGAACAGGTATTTATTATTTTATGAGTGTTTATAGGACTCACTTGAATTCTGAGTTTTGCAGAATTAGTATTTTCAACTGGGAAGAGGAACTCTGGGTCACTGATTTAAAAACATACAATGAGATATTGAAAGTGAGTGTTATTATTCTATACCTAAAACGTGTGTGAGTTCATGTGCATGTGCACGCGTGTGCGGGTTTTCATTGGCAGAATAGTGGTGTGTACATCTCTGTTGACAAGCTAGTATGTAATTGCATTTCTGGAGGCCAGCTTGAGTTATCACCTCAGAATGCAGTTATGTCCCATTCTAACTGTTGGCATTAGAGTGAATTGTACCTGAATGGCAAATAGAAAATGAAGAGATAATCTTAATTTGTCAGGATCCACTCTCCAGGATAAGACAAGGCAAAACTGTGACATGGTTAGAAGGTGTCTTCAGTAAGTCTAAACCACAATGTTTTTTCTTTCCAAACTTTCACATTATCCTTCCAACTATCTCAATTCCAGGAAATACACAGAGAGCTGGCTTTGTCTCTTAGATGACTGGTCATCAGTAAGGAAGAAAACACATCCGAAGAAGATCATTCTCAATTGTGAAATTTAAGTCCTTTAGGCAGAAAGAGTGCACAATAAATTCTGGGACAAGGGTCCACTCTAAATTCTTTAAGTACTATTACATGGAATTGACTATGTATAACCACCATGTTTAAGGTTAGTTTAATACTCGGTCAACAGTAAACTAATTTTGTTTTGTTTTGTTTTAATTTGGGGGTCTTGGAGGTTTTAAATCATAAGTTCAACCCCAGGCTAAATTTTTTTATTATATATGCTGTAAGAGTCTGATTAAATCTGTGAACACTATCTCCAGAAACATGATTATAAGGACATAAGAATGCTTGCCTATCATTTCAGACAATTATGGCTTTCTTGAAGTACACTCAAGAACATCATGTCACCCGAGGATCTACAGAACATAGATTAATAATCTATCTCCTAGAATATTGAAGTTGTAGCATGGGAGATTATAAAATATAAAGAGCTATCCTGGGAGGCGGGGCAAGATGGCGGACTGGTGAGCTGTATGTTTTAGTTACTCCTCCAGGAAAGTAGGTAGAAAGCCAGGAACTGCGTGGACTGGACACCACAGAGCAATCTGACTTTGGGCATACTTCATACAACACTCATGAAAATGTGGAACTGCTGAGATCAGCGAAATCTGTAAGTTTTTGTGGCCAGGGGACCCGCACCCCTCCCTGCCAGGCTCAGTCCCATGGGAGGAGGGGCTGTCAGCTCCGGGAAGGAGAAGGGAGAACTGCAGTGGCAGCCCTTATCAGAAACTCATTCTACTGATCCAAACTCCAACCATAGATAGACAGAGACCAGACACCAGAGAATCTGAGAGCAGCCAGCCCAGCAGAAAGGAGACAGGCATAGAAAAAAACAGCACGAAAAACTCCAAAATAAAAGCGGAGGATTTCTGGAGTTCTGGTGAACATAGAAAGGGGAAGGGCAGAGCTCAGGCCCTGAGGCTCATATGCAAATCCCGAAGAAAAGCTGATCTCTCTGCCCTGTGGACCTTTCCTTAATGGTCCTAATTGCTATGTCTCTTAGCATTTCAATAGCCCATTAGATCTCTGAAGAGGGCCCTTTTTTTAATCCTTTTTTCTTTTTCTAAAACAATTACTCTAAGAAGCCCAATACAGAAAGCTTCAAAGACTTGCAATTTGGGCAGGTCAAGACAAGAGCAGAACTAAGAGAGCTCTGAGACAAAAGGCAATAATCCAGTGGCTGAGAAAATTCACTAAACAGCACAACTTCCCAAGAAAAGGGGGGTGTCCGCTCACAGCCATCATCCTGGTGGACAGGAAACACTCCTGCCCATCGCCAGCCCCATAGCCCAGAGCTGCCCCAGACAACCCAGTGTGACGGAAGCGCTTCAAATAACAGGCACACACCACAAAACTGGGCGTGGACATTAGCCTTCCCTGCAACCTCAGCTGATTGTCCCAGAGTTGGGAAGGTGGAGCAGTGTGAATTAACAAAGCCTCATTCAGTCATCATTTCAGCAGACTGGGAGCCTCCCTACACAGCACAGCAGCCCAGAACTGCCCTGGGGGGACGGCACTCACCTGTGACATAGCACAGTCATCCCTCAACAGAGGACCAGGGGTGCACAGCCTGGAAGAGGGGCCCACTTGCAAGTCTCAGGAGCCATACGCCAATACCAAGGACTTGTGGGTCAGTGGCAGAGACAAACTGTGGCAGGACTGAACTGAAGGATTAGACTATTGCAGCAGCTTTAAAACTCTAGGATCACCAGGGAGATTTGATTGTTAGAGCCACCCCCCCTCCCTGACTGCCCAGAAACATGCCCCATATACAGGGCAGGCAACACCAACTATACATGCAAGCTTGGTACACTAATTGGACCCCACAAGACTCACTCCCCCACTCACCACAAAGGCTAAGCAAGGGAGAACTGGCTTGTGGAGAACAGGTGGCTCGTGGACGCCACCTGCTGGTTAGTTAGAGAAAGTGTACTCCATGAAGCTGTAGATCTGAAAAATTAGAGATAAGGACTTCAGTTGGTCTACAAATCCTAAAAGAACCCTATCAAGTTCAGCAAATGCCAAGAGGCCAAAAACAACAGAAAATTATAAAGCATATGAAAAAACCAGACGATATGGATAACCCAAGCCCAAGCACCCAAATCAAAAGACAAGAAGAGACACAGCACCTAGAGCAGCTACTCAAAGAACTAAAGATGAACAATGAGACCATAGTACGGGATACAAAGGATATCAAGAAGACCCTAGAAGAGCATAAAGAAGACATTGCAAGACTAAATAAAAAAATGGATGATCTTATGGAAATTAAAGAAACTGTTGACCAAATTAAAAAGATTCTGGACACTCATAGTACAAGACTAGAGGAAGTTGAACAATGAATCAGTGACCTGGAAGATGACAGAATGGAAAATGAAAGCATAAAAGAAAGAATGGGGAAAAAAATTGAAAAAATTGAAACGGACCTCAGGGATATGATAGATAATATGAAACTTCCGAATATAAGACTCATTGCTGTTCCAGAAGGGGAAGAAAAGGGTAAAGGTCTAGGAAGAGTATTCAAAGAAATTGTTGGGGAAACTTCCCAAATCTTCTAAACAACATAAATACGCAAATCATAAATGCTCAGCGAACTCCAAATAGAATAAATCCAAATAAACCCACTCCGAGACATATTCTGATCACACTGTCAAACACGGAAGAGAAGGAGCAAGTTCTGAAAGCAGCAAGAGAAAAGCAATTCACCACATACAAAGGAAATAGCATACGACTAAGTAGTGACTACTCAGCAGCCACCATGGAGGCGAGAAGGCAGTGGCATGATATATTTAAAATTCTGAGTGAGAAAAATTTCCAGCCAAGAATACTTTATCCATCAAAGCTCTCCTTCAAATTTGAGGGAGAGCTTAAATTTTTCACAGACAAACAAATGCTGAGAGAATTTGCTAACAAGAGACCTGCCCTACTGGAGATACTAAAGGGAGCCCTACAGACAGAGAAACAAAGAAAGGACAGAGAGACTTGGAGAAAGGTTCAGTACTAAAGAGATTCTGTATGGGTACAATAAAGGATATTAATAGACAGAGGGGAAAAATATGACAAACATAAACCAAAGGATAAGATGGCTGATTCAAGAAATGCCTTCACGGTTATAACATTGAATGTAAATGGATTAAACTCCCCAATTAAAAGATATAGATTCGCAGAATGGATAAAAAAAAATGAACCATCAATATGTTGCATACAAGAGACTCATCTTAGACACAGGGACACAAAGAAACTGAAAGTGAAAGGATGGAAAAAAATATTTCATGCAAGCTACAGCCAAAAGAAAGCAGGTGTAGCAATGTTAATCTCAGATAAAATAGACTTTAAATGCAGGGATGTTTTGAGAGACAAAGAAGGCCACTACATACTAGTAAAAGGGGCAATTCAGCAAGAAGAAATAACAATCGTAAATGTCTATGCACCCAATCAAGGTGCCACCAAATACATGAGAGAAACACTGGCAAAACTAAAGGAAGCAATTGATGTTTCTACAATAATTGTGGGAGACTTCAACACATCACTCTCTCCTATAGATAGATCAACCAGACACAAGACCAATAAGGAAATTGAAAACCTAAACAATCTGATAAATGAATTGGATTTAACAGACATATACAGGACATTACATCCCAAATCACCAGGATACACATACTTTTCTAGTGCTCACGGAACTTTCTCCAGAATAGATCATATGCTGGGACATAAAACAAGCCTCAATATATTTAAAAAGATTGAAATTATTCAAAGCACATTCTCTGACCACAATGGAATACAATTAGAAGTCAATAACTATCAGAGACTTAGAAAATTCACAAATACCTGGAGGTTAAACAACACACTCCTAAACAATCAGTGGGTTAAAGAAGAAATAGCAAGAGAAATTACTCAATATATAGAGACGAATGAAAATGAGAACACAACATACCAAAACCTATGGGATGCAGCAAAAGCAGTGCTAAGGGGGAAAATTATAGCACTAAACACATATATTAAAAAGAAAGAAAGAGCCAAAATCAAAGAACTAATGGATCAACTGAAGAAGCTAGAAAATGAACAGCAAACCAATCCTAAACCAAGTAGAAGAAAAGAAATAACAAGGTTTAAAGCAGAAATAAATGACATAGAGAACAAAAAAACAATAGAGAGGATAAATATCACCAAAAGTTGGTTCTTTGAGAAGATCAACAAGATTGACAAGCCTCTAGCTAGACTGACAAAATAGCTAGAAGAGAAAAGAGAGAAGAACCATATAAACAAAATAATGAATGAAAAAGTTGTCATAACTGCAGATCCTGAAGAAATTAAAAAAATTATGAGGATGTTATGAACAACTGTATGGCAACAAACTGGATAATGTAGAAGAAATGGACAATTTCCTGGAAACATATGAACAACCTAGACTGACCAGAGAAGAAATAGAAGACCTCAGCCAACCCATCACAGGCAAAGAGATCCAATCAGTCATCAGAAATCTTCCCACAAATAAATGCCCAGGGCCAGATGGCTTCACAGGGGAATTCTACCAGACTTTCCAGAAAGAACTGACACCAATCTTACTCAAACTCTTTCAAAACATTGAAGAAAATGGAACACTACCTAACTCATTTTATGAAGCTAACATCAATCTAATACCAAAACCAGGCAAAGATGCTACAAAAAAAGGAAAACTACCGGCCAGTCTCCCTAATGAATATAGATGCAAAAATCCTCAACAAAATATTTGCAAATCGAACCCAAAGACACATTAAAAAAATCATACACCATGACCAAATGGGGTTCATTCCAGGCATGCAAGGATGGTTCAACATAAGAAAATCAATCAATGTATTAGAACACATTAACAAGTCAAAAGGGAAAAATCAATTGATCATCTCAATAGATGCTGAAAAAGCATTTGACGAAATCCAACATCCCTTTTTGATAAAAACACTTCAAAAGGTAGGAATTGAAGGAAACTTCCTCAACATGATAAAGAGCATATATGAAAAACCCACAGCCAGCATAGTACTCAATGGTGAGAGACTGAAAGCCTTCCCTCTAAGATCAGGAACAAGACAAGGATGCCCGCTGTCACCACTGTTATTCAACATTGTGCTGGAAGTGCTAGCCAGGGCAATCTGGCAAGACAAAGAAATAAAAGGCATCCAAATTGGAAAAGAAGTAAAACTGTCATTGTTTGCAGATGATATGATCTTATATCTAGAAAACCCTGAGAAATCGACGATATAGCTACTAGAGCTAATAAACAAATTTAGCAAAGTAGCGGGATACAAGATTAATGCACATAAGTCAGTAATGTTTCTATATGCTAGAAATGAACAAACTGAAGAGACACTCAAGAAAAAGATACCATTTTCAATAGCAACTAAAAAAATCAAGTACCTAGGAATAAACTTAACCAAAGATGTAGAAGACCTATACAAAGAAAACTACATAACTCTACTAAAAGAAATAGAAGGGAACCTTAAAAGATGGAAAAATATTCCATGTTCATGGATAGGAAGGCTAAATGTCATTAAGATGTCAATTCTACCCAAACTCATCTACAGATTCAATGCAATCCCAATCAAAATTCCAACAACCTACTTTGCAAACTTGGAAAAGCTAGTTATCAAATTCATTTGGAAAGGGAAGATGCCTCGAATTGCTAAAGACACTCTAAAAAAGAAAAACGAAGTGGGAGGACTTACACTCCCTGACTTTGAAGCTTATTATAAAGCCACAGTTGCCAAAACAGCATGGTACTGGCACAAAGACAGACATATAAATCAATGGAATCGAATTGAGAATTCAGAGATAGACCCTCAGATCTATGGCCGACTGATCTTTGATAAGGCCCCCAAAGTCACTGAACTGAGTCATAATGGTCTTTTCAACAAATGGGGCTGGGAGAGTTGGATATCCATATCCAAAAGAATGAAAGAGGACCCCTACCTCACCCCCTACACAAAAATTAACTCAAAATGGATGAAAGATCTCAATATAAAAGAAAGTACCATAAAACTCCTAGAAGATAATGTAGGAAAACATCTTCAAGACTTTGTATTAGGCGGCCACTTCCTAGACTTTACACCCAAAGCACAAGCAACAAAAGAGAAAATAGATAAATGGGAACTCCTCAAGCTTAGAAGTTTCTGCACCTCAAAGGAATTTCTCAAAAAGGTAAAGAGGCAGCCAACTCAATGGGAATTTTTGGAAACCATGTATCTGACAAAAGACTGATATCTTGCATATACAAAGAAATCCTACAACTCAATGACAATAGTACAGACAGCCCAATTATAAAATGGGCAAAAGATATGAAAAGACAGTTCTCTGAAGAGGAAATACAAATGGCCAAGAAACACATGAAAAAATGTTCAGCTTCACTAGCTATTAGAGAGATGCAAATTAAGACCACAATGAGATACCATCTAACACCGATTAGAATGGCTGCCATTAAACAAACAGGAAACCACAAATGCTGGAGGGGATGTGGAGAAATTGGAACTCTTGGTGGGACTGTATAATGGTTCAGCCACTCTGGAAGTCAGTCTGGCAGTTCCTTAGAAAACTCGATATAGAGTTACCCTTCGATCCAGCGATTGCACTTCTCGGTATATACCCGGA
This sequence comes from Choloepus didactylus, assembly GCF_015220235.1. Classification (NCBI taxonomy): domain Eukaryota; kingdom Metazoa; phylum Chordata; class Mammalia; order Pilosa; family Megalonychidae; genus Choloepus; species Choloepus didactylus. The sequence goes on from NW_023637575.1 coordinate 295,166, forward strand.
AGATCGGAAAGCAGTGACACAAACAGATGTCTGCACGCCAATGTTCATAGCAGCATTATTCACAATTGCCAAGAGATGGAAACAACCCAAATGTCCTTCAGCAGATGAGTGGATAAACAAAATGTGGTATATACACACGATGGAATACTACGCGGCAGTAAGAAGGAACGATCTCGTGAAACATATGACAACATGGATGAACCTTGAAGACATAATGCTGAGCGAAATAAGCCAGGCACAAAAAGAGAAATATTATATGCTACCACTAATGTGAACTTTGAAAAATGTAAAACAAATGGTTTATAATATAGAATGTAGGGGAACTAGCAATAGAGAGCAATTAAAGAAGGGGGAACAATAATCCAAGAAGAACAGATAAGCTATTTAACATTCTGGGGTTGCCCAGGAATGACTATGGTCTGTTAATTTCTGATGGATATAGTAGGAACAAGTTTACAGAAATGTTGCTATATTAGGTAACTTTCTTGGAGTAAAGTAGGAACATGTTGGAAGTTAAGCAGTTATCTTAGGTTAGTTGTCTTTTTCTTACTCCCTTGTTATGGTCTCTTTGAAATGTTCTTTTATTGTATGTTTGTTTTCTTTTTAACTTTTTTTTCATACAGTTGATTTAAAAAAGAAGGGAAAGTTAAAAAAAAAAAAAAGAAAAACAAGGAAAAAAAGATGTAGTGCCCCCTTGAGGAGCCAGTGGAGAATGCAGGGGTATTGGCCTACCCCACCTCGATGGTTGCTAACATGACCACAGACATAGGGGACTGGTGGTTTGGTGGGTTGAGCCGTCTACCATAGGTTTTACCCTTGGGAAGACGGTTGCTGCAAAGTAGAGGCTAGGCCTCCCTATGGTTGTGCCTAAGAGCCTCCTCCCGAATGCCTCTTTGTTGCTCAGATGTGGCCCTCTCTCTCTGGCTAAGCCAACTTGAAAGGTGAAATCACTGCCCTCCCCACTACGTGGGATCAGACACCCAGGGGAGTGAATCTCCCTGGCAACGTGGAATATGACTCCCGGGGAGGAATGTAGACCTGGCATCATGGGATGGAGAACATCTTCTTGACCAAAAGGGGGATGTGAAAGGAAATGAAATAAGCTTCAGTAGCAGAGAGATTCCAAAAGGAGCCGAGAGGTCACTCTGGTGGGCACTCTTATGCACACTTTAGACAACCCTTTTTAGGATCTAAAGAATTGGGGTAGCTGGTGGTGGATACCTGAAAGTATCAAACTACAACCCAGAACCCATGAATCTTGAAGACAGTTGTATAAAAATGTAGCTTATGAGGGGTGACAGTGGGATTGGGAAAGCCATAAGGACCACACTCCACTTTGTCTAGTTTATGGATGGATGAGTAGAAAAATAGGGGAAGGAAACAAACAGACAAAGGTACCCAGTGTTCTTTTTTACTTCAATTGCTCTTTTTCACTCTAATTATTATTCTTGTTATTTTTGTGTGTGTGCTAACGAAGGTATCAGGGATTGATTTAGGTGATGAATGTACAACTATGTAATGGTACTGTGAACAATCGAAAGTACGATTTGTTTTGTATGACTGCGTGGTATGTGAATATATCTCAATAAAATGAAGATAAAAAAAAAAAAAGAAAAAAAAAAAGAAAAAGAGCTATCCTGTAACTCAAAACTTCAAATATAGATGTGGAAACTGAAACTTGAATAACGTCTTGTTAAAAAATAATCTAATCATCAGTTGACTAGAACTCACTTATAAGAACTAAGTCTTTCTATTGTAAATTCCCAGCATCCCATTTCTTGCTGGAATCATTAAGGAACATGTGACCTCATGAAACCTTGTAACATTTTACTAGTGATCACAAGCCCAGCCTTCATGTAGCAAGAATAATTCAATTGGCTGTGGTTGTTCAAACTCAAGGCAATTTATCTAATAGCATTGCCATCAAGACTAATCTGATCCCCTTAGCATGAGAAACATGGTCACTTGTTTGAGGAAATCAGGATAGAATATTTTTTCTTTTCATTCAGTAACTCTATTAAAAATATGGATGAGGTTGTCAGCACATTTCATTTTTGGTAAAACAATTTTGAATTCTGCAGTTTATCCTTTGTTAATGTGCAAATATCTACATAATGATACCACAGAAGCACTAAGCATAGTGCATGCCATTCTGCTGAGAAATAAAATAGTAACACATTTTACCTATTGATGTATTTATATAATATATTGTAAACAAAATGAACTATCTCAGTATTTTTAAGTTTTGTCATGTAACTGGCCCAAAGACATTTTTGAGAGAGCCTCATGTGAGAGAGAGGGCAAGCATTGATTTAATTCCTATTTCAGGAGCTTTAAGAAGAGTTTGCAGAACTTTATCCATGTGCAGCACTTGAAAGTGTATATAATCTGTATAACAACTGTATTAATTCAAAATAGATGACATTTATACCTACATATTGCAGAAAGTGTAATATGACTTCTAAAAGATTAAATAATTGTTCAGAAATGCATTTGATCTCCATTGCAAGTTATGTAACATGCTGTTGCAGCTGATACACATGGAGGGGAGAGAGGCGGGGAGAAGGGGAGAGACAGGGAAAGAGGAAGAGAGAGGGGGACAGAGAGAAAGAGGAGAGACAGAGGGAAACAGATTTGGTGGGTTGGTGGGGGATACGTGAGAGAAGCTTGAAAGAGATATTTTAAGGACTTGGTTTATGTGTTTGGTAGTCTTAAGGCAGAATTTGTTCTTCTCCAGGAAACCTTAGTTTTTGCTCTTAAGACCTCCAACTGATTGGATGAGACCACCCCCCACATACACATTATGAAGTATAGTCTCCTTTACTTTACGTCAATTGATTATAGATGCTAATCACATCTGCAAAATACCTTCACCACAACATCTAGGCTAGCATTTGACCAAGCAACTGGACACCATAATCTAGCCAAGTTCACACATAAAATTAACCACCATGCCAAATAATTTTTTAAAAAGGCAGGGCAATAAAAAGCCACAAATTGATAACTGATTCTTCATGCTTGGAGTCAATGGAGAAGTTAATAAAGAATATCTATCTACCTATCTATCTATCTATCTATCTGTCTATCTATCTATCTGTCTATCTCCTGACTATCAGTCATCTATTTATACATCAATGTACCAGTCTGTCTATAATCACTTATCTATCTATGATATATCATGATAGTGAATTTACCAGAAATATACATAATTGAAGGACCTATCAAGCCTCTTCAGCTCCTCATCTCACCAAAAAGTTCTCAAGGCCTTTGATTAGAAAAACTTCTATCAAATTCAGGCTCCTCATATCAAGAGCTCTGTGAAGCTAAGTTGCTTAAATTCCCCACACCTCAATTTCTTGATTTCTTAAATGAGTTAACTTGTGGTGACATGAGGATTAAGTGAGGTAATCTATGTAAAATGCTCAGCCTAAAACAGCAATTCTCAATCTCGAATTTATTGGAATCACCCAAGGACCGAACATTCAGATGTGTAGACCCCACACCAACTATTACTTTTCAGTTGGCCTCAGGGAAGATGTAGGCATATGTTTTAGCTTTCGTTTTTGTTTTCATTGATCCAGATGGTTCTCATGCAGTGAGCAGAATCCTTAATAGGAAAACTAGTACATAGTAAATTCTCAATATGTGATAGCTACCATCATCCTTGTTGTCATTGTCATCATCATTATCATCATCAATTAGAATATATGATTTCAGAATTAAGTTTTCAGAGCTAAAGAAATTATATTGACATTGACAACCAAATGTAATCTGGAGTTAAATCCAGAAGAATACAAAAGAGTCATTGATTTTAAAATGTATTATAAATCTCCTGTTATAAATGAAATCTGCATTTGTTGCAAAGTTACATTGAAGGTGGTTTTCAGTTTTATGAATCACTAGAATCTGATTTTCATACAAAGAAAATAACAAATTGCATCTTCCAGGTAAATTATTGTAACCAGAATTTAAATGCGCATAATTTAAGTAAATCCAATTTTCTCTAAAATTGTAAAATTTGAGAAAAATGAATATTAGATGGCACTTCTCAAAAGTTTCACTTGTTTTAAAGTGTACCTAGATAGCCATAATAAAAGTTTTATTTTCATTAAAAGTAAACCAAGACGTAGCATTGTTCCATGCTATCCAATGGTGATTCATGTGCTACATATTCCCACTTGGAAAGAATATGTAGTATATATTGTGACTACTGCTTAGTATAAATTAAGAACAGGTGGAAGAAACCAGAAATATAGTGTTTTGAGTACACCAATAAAACAGTGAAACTTATTGCAAAGCACATGAATCATTAATCACTTTTGAATTATTATTGCCTTCAGGTTTCTTAAATTTGCCAAACATTCTCCCATTTTGTAACTCCTTAAGACTCAATTTGCAAAATGTGGCATTTCTGATAAAGTCAGCCTTCAGCACACACTCTGGAGCAATGCAGATGATGTGCTAATCTCTCCATCAGGGTGAGGACACTTGACATTTCATCAAGGAGGCATTCGAAGACCAGGTAGAAGCCTGCTAGAAATCTAAGGGCCATCAGACGCGGAGGAAGCCACTTACTATTGATTGGTGGCACTAACAACTTCACTTCTAAGCTTGTGACAGGATCTGGGCATTTTGTATCATTTTGCTTTGTCATGACTAAATAAGTTTCTTGAGAAAATAAGTTAAATTTCCCAATACAGTTGAGTCTTTTGGCTGGGATATTCTTGAAAGTTGCTAGTACTTTATTGCTAATAATAGAAAACCTTTTAATAGTTGAGTAGTAACTTCCATAGGCATTGAAAAATAGTGACACATATCCCTCCTTAAAAACTGAGGTGTTGAAGAGGGCAGCCCAACACATTTATCAGAATACCCATTTGAGTTAGCTACTGTCTCCACACTCCCCCACAAAACTTCAGCCAACAACTCTCTTAACCTAAGTGTTTTACTAATTAGATAATTGATATACATGCTGCATTTTTTTTTTCATTTTTATTGAGATTGTTCAGATGCCATACAATTATCCAAAGATCCAAAGTGTACAATCACTTGCCCCTGGGTACCCTCAAACAGCTGTGCATCCATTACACTTAATTTTTGTTCAATTTTTAGAAACTTTTCATTACTCCAGACAAGAAATAAAGTGAAAGATGAAAAAAGAAAAAAAGAAAAGGAAACTCTAAACCTCCCCTATCCCTAACCAACCCCCCTCAATTGTTGACTCCTAGTATTGATATAGTACGTTTGTTACTGTTTATGAAAAAATGTTGAAATACTACTAACTGTAGTATATAGTTTGTAATAGGTATACAGTTCTTCCCTATATGCCCCTCTATTATTAACTTCTAATTGTATTGTCATACATTTGTTCTGGTTCATGAAGTGATTTCTAGTATTTGTACAGTTGATCATGGACATTGCCCACCATAGGATTCAGTTTTATACATTTCCATCTTTTGACCTCCAGCTTTCCTTCTGGTGACATATATGACTCTGAGCTTCCCCTTTGCACCTCATTCACACACCATTCGGCGCTGTTAGTTATTCTCACATCTTGCTACCAACACCCCTGTTCATTTCCAAACATTTAAGTTCATCCTAATTGAACATTCTGCTCATAATAAGCAAGAGCATCTATATTTCTTCCACAAGGCAAGAGGGAGAGTCAAAGAGGGTAGAGAGGCAAAAGAAAGAGGAAACAAAAAAAATGACAGCTAGGAAGCAGCAAAAGGAAAAATAACCTTAAATCAAAATAGAATAAAGAATCAGACAATACCACCAATGTCAAGTGTCTAATGTGCCTCCCCTATCCCCCCCTCTTATCTGCATTCACCTTGGTATATCACCTTTGTTACATTAACAATGCTTTGTTACATTAAAGGAAGCATAATGCATTAAAGGAAGCATAATACAATGATTCTATTAGTTACAGTTATTAGTTACAGTCTCTAGTTTATGCTGATTGCACCTTGCAAGGTTGAGATTTGCTTGTTCTCCCTCGTAAAACAACATATTTGTACATTTTATCACAATTGTTGAATGCTCTAGATTTCACCAAGTTACACAGTCCCAGTCTTTATCTTTCCTCCTTTCTTGTGGTGTCTCACATGCCCCCCATCTTTCTCTCTCAACCGTATTCATAGTTACCTTTGTTCAGTGTACTTACATTGTTGTGCTACCATCTCCCAAAATTGTGTTCCAAACCACACTCCTGTCTTCTATCACCCTGTAGTGCTCCCTTTAGTATTTCCTGTAGGGCAGGTGTCTTGTTCACAAAGTCTCTCATTGTCTGTTTGTCAGAAAATATTTTGAGCTCTCCCTCATATTTGAAGGACAACTTTGCTGGATACAGGATTCTTGGTTGGTGGTTTTTCTCTTTCAGTATCTTAAATATATCACACCACTTCCTTCTTGCCTCCATGGTTTCTGCTGAGAGATCCGCACATAGTCTTATTAAGCTTCCTTTGTATGTAATGGGTCTCTTTTCTCTTGCTGCTTTCAGGATTCTCTGTTTGTCTTTGACATTTGATAATCTGATTATTAAGTGTCTTGGCGTAGGCCTCTTCATATCTCTTCTGTTTGGAGTACGCTGCGCTTCTTGGATCTGTAATTTTATGTCTTTTGTAAGAGATGGGAAATTTTCATTATTTATTTCCTCTATTATTGCTTCTGCCCCCTTTCCCTTCTCTTCTCCTTCTGGGACACCGATGATACGTACATTATTGTACTTTGTTTCATCCTTGAGTTCCCGGAGACATTGCTCATATTTTTTCATTCTTTTCTCCATCTGCTCCTTTGCGTGTAGGCTTTCAGGTGTTTTGTTCTCCAGTTCCTGAGTGTTTCCTTCTGCCTCTTGAGATCTGCTGTTGTATGTTTCCATTGTGTCTTTCATCTCTTGTGTTGTGCCTTTCATTTCCATAGATTGTACTAGTAGGTTTTTTGAACTTTTGATTTCTGCCATATACATGTCCAGTTCTTCCTTTACAGCCTCTATCTCTTTTGCAATATCCTCTCTAAACTTTTTGAATTGATTTAGCATTAGTTGTTTAAATTCCTTTATCTCAGTTGAAGTGTACGTTTGTTCCTTTGACTGGGCCATAATTTTGTTTTTCTTAGTGTAGGTTGTAATTTTCTGTTGTCTAGGCATGGTTTCCTTGGTTATCCAAATCAGGTTTTCCCAGACCAGAACAGGCTCAGGTCCCAGAGGGAAGAAATATTCAGTATCTGGTTTCCCTGCGGGTGTGTCTTAGAAAATTGCTCCACCCTTTGATGCCTCGGGTCACTGTGCTTTTCTGCCCAGCAGGTGACGCCTGTTAGCCTATAATTCTTGACTGGTGTGAGGAGGTATGGCCGTGTTCCCCCAGGCTCTGGGGTCTGGTTCTGAATGGAAAGGGCCCCACCCCTTTCCTCCTAGAGAAGACAGACCCCTGGGGTGGAGGTCATTAGCATTTCAGTGGTCTCGCGCTCTCTGCTTGTGCTGTCTCCACCCTTCCCGGAGTCACAGCCCTGGAAACTGAAAATGACTGGGGCTTTCTCCACTGAGCCAAAAAAAGAAACAGATAGTCCCCTTCAGACCCAGTCCAAGGCGACCCTCAGGCTCTCCCAGGTCACTCGTCACCCAAAGCCTCTGTCTGTTTTTTGGGGCTGCGTACCTGTAGTGAGCAGTTCACACTCGCTACTTAAAACCCCAGTTGGAGCTCAGCTGAGCTGTATTCGCTTGCTGGGAGAGAGCTTCTCTTTGGCACCACGCAGCTCCGCAGCTCAGGCTATGGGGGAGGGGGTCTCCCGACCTGGTTCCACAGGTTTTACTTACAGATTTTATGCTGTGTTCTCAGGCATTCCTCCCAATTCAGGTTGATGTATGATGAGTGGATGGTCTTGTTTGTCCCCCCGCAGTTATTCTGGATTATTTACTAGTTGTTTCTGGTTTTTTGTAGTTGTTCCAGGGGAACAGGAACAGTTGCTTCCACTCCTCTCTATGCCGCCATCTTACCCGACTCCCTGCATTTTTTTTTAACTTATATCCCCTCACTCAATAGTGAAATTTAAAGAGAAATACTTTTCAAATGAGGGAGTCAGCGCTTTTGTTTCAAAAATTTAATTAACCATTAAAATGTGAAGAAAAAACTATTTAGGACATTAAGATAAATGAACAATTTTAGCTAGAAAGTTCTTTAATGTAAAAATTGCATTATGCTGCCTCCCTTTGGGACTGGGGGAGGGGAAGGTGTCACTGCAGAGCCATCACGGTTGAACACCTTAATGTAATATATTTTGGGCCAGGTTGAGAATTAGGCAGATGTTGTATTTGTATCTTTGTCTTCAGAATGCATCGAAAGCTACCTGAATTTGCTCAGTTACCTAGGTCTAATAAACACTGAGATGTAACTCCATCCAAAAGCGACAGTCCCATACCTGGATCAGTGATCATCCAACCTGCTTCCTCAGCCAGGTCTGAAGTTCTTGGTTTCTCTTGAATAAGAGAATTGCAAGTTGACAAAATTCTTATTTTTCCATTTTATAAGGTAACCTAATATATTTTGCATGAGAATATTTTTTAAAAGCTTCCAATCTTGTCAGAAGAAATCCATTTTGTTCAGGTAATTCATTCACTTTTCTTTATTAGGGCATGAGAGAGCATTATACAACATCCCTTTGTCTATCTATAAGGAATTTGAGCTCTAAGGTTTGTGAACCAACCTTGTATCGCAAACAAGACCCCAGCATCCAATATACTTTTGTTACCCCTTTCTATGATTTCTCTAACTTCTTTTTCATCTTTATAGCAACCATGCCTTTACTTTGTTTTCTTATTGTCAATTGACTAAAGTATATTATCATGCTCCTTTTTAAAATTAGTTGAATCTTCTAAGGCATGGGTTTGGTGGAAATTTTTACTGCATTTTTCAGAAAGTATAAAGCAGCCACATACTTGCTACAAGTTTGAATGTTTAGGATTTAAAAAAAATAAAAATAGTAAATTACTTTTCCTATCAAGGATGTCTAGATTTTTCTCTTACCAAGAATTTCCCCCAACCCTTTTTTTCTAATCATGTTTATGATTGCAAAATACATGTTGTTTTAACTTAGTATTTTGTAATATTAGACAGATCACTTCATCCTAATTCTGTGCCTCAATTCATCTTCTGAAAAATGGGTCCCAAAGAAGTGGCTTCCTCCTAGCCTTGCTATGAAGATGAATTAAATATTCAGTGACAAACTTAGAAAAAAGACTGGCATGGACAACACCTAATAAGGGTCAGACATTAGGATGGCAGCCCAAGGACAGGCTGTCAGATGCCTTTATACAAAATGCCATTATTTAAAATTCTCACATCAAATGGAAGAGAAATTATTCCCATACCTGCTACTTGCCTTCCTGACCTCTCTCTGAATATCGTGTTTGGTTATTTTTTTAAACTCTCATTAGAATGAAAGTAGATGGTCACCTTAGTGTCAACTTGGTGCTTATCCTGGGGCAGAAAGTCTTCACAGACACCAAGGAATGGAGCTAAAAATAGTTCTCTCTCCATGTATCCCATTTAGTAAACATAAGGATGTTCACTCAGGCAGCGTTTTTGGAATCTGGACTGAAAGTTCAGTCTCTAATATAGGGGTGGGGATGAAGCAGTGAGCAAGGCAGGTGAGCTGCTGGCTCTTACGGAGCTTGTGGTCTAGTGGAAGAGAGAGAAAATGAATAAATAAGTCCGAATATGCTAGATAGCAACGCACATGAGGAACAAAATTAGGGCTGTGAAATAAAGAACCCTTGCACTAAGGAAAGGAAAGTGACTTAAGATAGGGCACTCAGGCCATTCCCAGAATATCACCCTTTCCAGTAGGCAACAGATCTTACTTTGTAGATTTCTCAGTGTGAAGCAGAAACCAACTAATACTTCAGAGAAAAGTATACAGAAAAAGATTTTGGAATTGCAAATGTGGAGTTCTGTATCTAATTCTACATGTGTGTATATTCCAATAACTTCAGCATTACCAAACACCTGTTTCTTTATTTTTCCAACCTGCAAAATCTTGTTTCTCTTTGCCCTCTTTTCTCCTGAAAAAATAATGTGTTTCCAGGTTAACCTGGTTTATGGGATTCTTCAGAATGTGTGCCTCAATGATTCCAAATCATTACACTAGTTTTTATGTGTCTATATTCTTACCACAATTTATTCTATCTTTATAGCACTTATATTTTGTAATATTAAATAACAAATGCTGTTTGCTGAAATTTCAAGAAGAAAAATCAACAAATAATATGAAATCCCACCAGCCAGCGATGTCAGCATTTGTATGCATTTCCTGATGGTCTTTTCTCTGTGCACATATGTATGTAGATTTATTTTATTACAAAATTGAAGCCCTACTTTATATACATTTCCTCCATTGTTGGAAAGTTAAATAATTTCTAATTATTGAGCTACTATAACAGCACTGCAATTAATATCATTTATATCAGTCTTGTATATCTCTGATTATTATTTAGACATGTTATCTAGCTGTGATAGTATTAGGACAAAAGTATAACATTTTTATGGCTCCTGTACATATTTTCAAATATATTGCAGAAAGCAAGAGCCCTGAGAGAAAATACAATTCTATTTTAAACTCATCACTTCTAGAACTTTACATCTTCCAGGAACAAGCTTTGAAGTTCAAGAACCCTGCTTTAGGGGCTTGCTGTATTTTCCAGGAAGACTAGGCCTTCAAAAAAGAAAATAAAACTACATTCTAACCACCAGAAACTGTCGGGGAGAAAAATAACCCTATTTCAGAATAGTTCATGAATAAATGAGGTTTCATGAATGGACAACAACTTACTCTTCACATTCCAAGGAGAATGAATGAAGCAAAGCCAAACTTTTATGCTTTTCAGTAACATTTGTTAATATTTGCAGGGATGCATCAACCAGCTTGGATGTTCTTGGGAAGACAACTTGTTGGCAAGATTCTGTGCCTGAGGCTGAGGGTTCATTCCATTAATAAAAAATAATTATCTAAAGGAATATGGCATTGAGCCGCCTCTGTCAAGTATTTCTGTCAAAGCATGAAGTAATGGTTAAAAAAAAAAAAAAAAAAAAAACTTTTGGCTGAATGCTGCTAGAGCAAAGTCCGCCAGGCTGATCATTTTAATTCAATGAAAAATCAAATGTAGAAATGCAGAGGTAGACAGAATTGCACGTTTATGAGCATTAGCTATTCTCATATCTTTCCTCAGACCTGTCAATGTGCAGATGCTGCAATGTGTTACAATTCCTCCTATGTTTTGGCTCTTCATAGATTCCCTCTATCATGTGGTTCTCTAAATTTCCTATTTTTTCTTGATTCCCTCCAAAAATATTTTTGACCATCCAGTTTAGTACGTGAGGCCAAACGTTGACATTTTAAAAACAAAATTATTATTAATCTGTTTTAAGTCTTTCCAATTAAATTTGTACACCATGTAAAGTGAAATTCACTATCACCCATTAAAAATTAACAGGATGTTCTTTCATAGTCAGAAATTTTACATTATACTTTATATTCTTGCTCTTATATTTCCACTTCAACTTCCTTCACAAAATTTTATCTACAGACACAATTTTACGCTTGAAATTCCTTGAGTATTCTTACATACTTCTCTGCAATGAAAATATATGCACTAAATGAAATTAAGTTAAATTTTCCATGACCAAGTGGCTCCCTTGGGTTAACTTTTATATTTACATTTTTATTTTTATAAAAATGATCAGAACAATAGAAATGAATTACATATTTGGCAATATAATTCTTAAACTTGTCAATTTAATTTGTCATTGGAAATGTGTTTATAATGATATATATGCAAATTTTCCCGCTAAATTCTTAAATCCATAGATGAATATTAATTAGTACTAGAATGAATAGGGTTTGGAATCCACATTATAGTTCTTTTGTTTTACAGATGAAAATTTTAAAAAGCATTGTTCAAAATAAGTAAGTAATCAATCAGTGGAAAGTAGGGAAATACAAATTCTAGCTATAGCAAAAGCAATTTAGTTGAACTTCTTCTGAATTGTAGGCCAAAAACATCGTGTTTATTTATCTAAATTGTATTTTTATTGATCTATCAAGTGACATCCTGTTTAGGTCCATTCATTTTTAATGCAAGGAATTGTAATGCTCCTGATATATAATGGATTTGCTATCAGTCCATGAAGCCATTTACTATCCCTGTGTTCTTTACCAGAATCATTTACCAAGACGTAAAATGACTTTAATCATACCTCTTATCTTCCTCTGAGAGGTATCTTGCTTATGTAATATAATGGAATTTTATAAGAAAGTATAATATATTATCTTCTATATTTAGTTACCAATGTTTTAATAAAATGATTTTTTCTTAGCGTCCATTTTGATAGGCTTTTGCAAAATCTTGAAGTTAGTTTATTCAATTGAAATAAATATTATCTGAACTGTTATGCAACATCCTCATAATAAACCAATTAGTCTTTATGGAATTGCTTTTCTGTCATAAAAATAAATCATTTTTTTGAGAAACAATAGTTTTAAAAATATACTACCTCATCTCTTCAAGATACAGTAAAGTGATTAAAATTATGTAGAGAAAACTTTAAAAAATGTGTATAGGGAGTGTAATAAAGAAATTTCATTTCATGATAATTTATAAAACAATGTAACAGTGTAGTTTTACTTTCATTAATTTGGAAGAAATCAATGTAGTTTTGATCTAAAATTATAAATGAGTTAAGAAACAAAAAGCAGGACAGAAGTATGTCCATAGTTTTTAAATCTTATTGCTGGACTTTTGGAAACAGCTAAATCAGAAATAAATCCATTAATTTTTTATAAAACCTATAATCAAACTTTATTCATTAATGAAAGAGAAAATTATATACTTCTAAAAATGAGTTAATAGGGAAGGTAGATGTCATTTTATTTTTTGTTAATTAAAACATTTTATATAATGAAATAAGATGGGAATTGACTGTCATTGCATCTTACGTTTCCAAACAACTATGAGAAATACCACAAAATTGGTTGGCTTAGGCCAGGGAAATTTACTGGCTCACAGTTCTTTATATATTATATCTGATACAAATATTATTTCTTAGTCTGACACCTAAATCGAGGTGTCAACAAGATAATAATTTCTCTCCAGTATCTGTGACATCTGGGGCGGGCTGCCAGTGATCCTTGGGGTCATTTCCTTTCCTTTCTCTTCCAGGTTCCCTGACTTGCAACCTCTGGGTCCTCCTGGTGACTTTCCCTCTATACAGCCTCCAGAAGAGATTTAAGACCCACCCTGATTCAGTTAGGCCACACTTTAGCCAAACAAACATCTTCAAAAAGTTCTATTGACAATTCACACCGCAGCAAAGGATTCAGATTAAGAATTTATTGTCACTGACACTTGACATTGACATGTTTGAAAAATATGTATTTTAGTTAGCTGATGCTCATATTAACTGAACTAAATTGTATTTATTTTTAATATGAATTTTAATCTAATGTGTCTTGAAAAGTTGAGTTGTACATTTAAAAGAACTGGCAGTTGTGAGTCGGAGTCATCATATTCTCACATATGTATGAGAGAATTATACTCTAACAATTTAGTGTGTATGATAAATGAGTAGAAAACTCATTTTATAACATTTCTGTGCTCTTCCCTTCATCATCTTGAATTTTTTGAATTATTTTTACTTAAAAAGTTTTCTAATATCTTAATTCTTTCCTGTAACCATAAATTCCGTCCTTTCTTAGTTTTAGCTTTATTTTTTATACAGATTCAGTCCTTACCACCAGACTTACTAGTACAGTGTCTTCATTTCTAAGTCATATATTTCCAAATTTGTTTGAAATATTATTTAATATTTTTAAATCACTGGATCTTTTTAAGGAAGCCCTTTAGCCTTATATGTCCTGAGTTTTATTATATTTGAGAAATCTTTGGATCTCTTTTATCTTGTCTGGGTCAAACTTACCTTCCATACCTGGCTAGGCTCTCCTCTCATAATAAATATTACTGTGGAGAAATATAGGAGGTGATTCTCTTATATATAATGTAAATTTCTCTTTTGGACTGGTTACCAGAAGAATTATTTCTTTATTCTTAAAATCTTAAATCCATTACATTATTTGGATATAACACAGAGAAGATAATATTATTCCATTCTTCTCTTAAATAGGGTTTTCTCAATCCATATGCAGATTCAATACTTTCTTCATATCAGGAAAATTATCCAATTTTTAAATTTTCTGTGTTCCATTAGTTCAGTTCTTTATTTCATCAATCATTCTTACATCAAAATCATAACAATTTTTAAAATGGTAATCCATGATTATATAGTCCTTGAAAAGATAAGCAATTTAAATAAAAATAAATTGTACTGATGATCAGTCAACCCCACCAACCTCCTCTCAGCCCGCCTCTCCATATCTCAGAAATGACCAGTATTAACACATTGTTTTTTATGCTTCCAGATCTTCTCTTATTTTTAATATATATCCATATCTTAGCAAATATCTAGTGTTGTTGATTTCATTTTCATTATGTTTAGCAAAAAAATCTGTCATATTTATGAGGTATTTTGCATTTGCTTTTATTCAACAGTATCCCTTGATTCATGTTAGTACATGTAGATCCAACTCGGTGCTTTCAAGAGCTTGATAGTGTTATGCATTTTAATATATCATGGTTTGTTAAGCAAGTCTTCTACTGATGGACATAAAGATAGTTGATATTGCAGTACTCAGTAAATATGCCAATAAGTGAATATTTCTCCATGATAAACCCACAAATCTTAAACTACCGTGTCATAGCAATTCTAAATTTCAATAGCTTTCCAAACTTTCCCTCAAAATTGATCTACTAATTTTTACTACCACCACAAGGCAACCTTTGTTTCAAATTCTTCTCTAAACACAATATTATCAAATTCCTTTATATTTGTCAAGATGATCTCATTGATATTTTAATTTTCCTGGCTAAAATGAAACTGCATGAATTGTCATTTTTTTGTGGCATGTTCTTTTTTCTTTTTTTCTGTGAATGGCTAACTCAGGTTCTAAATACATGTGATTTTTCAAATTATTCATATACTCCTTTATATTTTATATCTAATACAAATATTATTCCTTGGTCTGACACTTATATCATTCTTGTTTCTTACAAAGTTTTAAACTTTCAGCATTAAGCATGAAAATTACCGTGAGCTACAGGTAGATAGATATCCTATATCATATTAAAGTTGTTTATAGGTGTTTTTAAAAACTGACTATGAACACAGATTATAAAATTTATTATCTATTATTATGTGTTTACTGAATGCTTCTTGATATATCATATTTTTCTCACTTTTCTGGTTAATATAGTCAACTATATCTATAAATTTTATGAAGTTGAAACATCCTTACCTTCCCAGGCAATCCCTACTTGGTCATGGATCCTTATGCTTTACACATACTTCTGGATTTAATTTCCTTGTCCTTTATATACAATGTTTATGTTGCTTTTATTATGTCTGTTGTACAGTCTTATCACTTATATTTTCTATCTGCCTTTGTAATGAACATATTTAAGATTATCAGTATACTTTTAAGTGCCAATTTAGCAATATCACACAAATTTTTATATGTAGTACATTTATTGTTTGTTTCAAATATGTTTTCCATTGTAATTTCTACTTTACCAATACATTACATAGGAAGTCATTTTACTGTTTTCAAGCATTATTATTTCCCAGCTCTGTCCATAAGCTATCTATTTCTGAATAATATTACAACTTCCTTAAAAACTTGGCACATCATACATTTTTATAAAATTCTCCATGGATGCTTGAAAACCTGAGAAATCACTCTTTGGTGCAGAGAATACATCAATGAAAATTGTTTATTTTCAGATCTGTGATTAATTGATTAATTTACCACTGTTTTTCTCACTTGATATATCAGTTTTTAGATGAGTCAAAACTTCTTTTATAAATTATATTATAAAAATTCTTTTATAATTATATATTTTAACTTATAGGCAATATCTGATTAAATATAACAAAACATATCAATTTTTGTGCTTTTTCCTTGCATCCCTTTACTCTGAGTCCATTTTTTTTTCTTGATGAACTATATCTGTTGAAAGTTGTTTTATTGATGCAATTTGCCTTATACATTCTCTTGCCCTTGCTGCAACAGGAATATCTTTTCCTTTTTTTTTTTTTCAAATCTTGCTCTTGGATAATATCATCTTCAATGACAGTATAACTGGTTATACCGTTTTAGACTGATAGTTCTTCCCCACCAACAGTTGGAAGATATTTTCCAATAACTTTTTGTGTCTGTTCCTTTTATGGAGAAGCCTAAGGTTAATTTAATAATTCATTCTTCTTCCCCCTCTGTACAATTTCAAGATATTGTTTATAATCTCCTGTTTTGTTATATTTGTGGTTCATAGTTGTGTTTATCCTGCTTAATAGCAGGAATACCACTTTAATCTGATAAGTCATGACTTCTTGTAATTCTAGAAATTTCTCAATGATTGTCTTTTAAAGATTGCTTTTCTGTCATATTTTTTCTTTTCCTTCTTCTAGAACTTCCTTGTTTCTGAAATCTTCTGAAGTATTTTCCAGATTCTCTCAGACAGTTCCCAGTCATTGATTTGCCTATCTGATAACTTTAAAAAATAAATTCATATTCAAATTCTAAGATTTCTAACTGATTCTTTTCACATCTATTTCCTTTCTTCTCATTTCCCTTTTCAATCCCATTTCCTTTTCTGCATACAAAGGAGATTCCTTTCTTTTGTTGTTTAATATTCTAAAATATATATTTAAAATTCTGAGTGAATTTGTACCTGGGAACCCAAACACTAGTTTGTAAGTTTGTATCATGTCTTCAGATGGTGGGTTGTGTGCTCTGTGCTGCTGGGATATTAGGAATATAGAAGAGTCAGTAATCAAGTTGGTTTCATTCAGTTCTTGGTTGTGAGGTGGTGTCTACCTCCTGCTGCCTGTCCACCCCAAAGCTTGATTAATTGTTACATCAGTGTTGTCACTGCATTCTTCCACAAAGTTTCCTAAGCAGAGATCAGACACATCCCAGGACCTGACATCAAATGGTAGCTTGTCTGTGGGTTCTCATCTGAGCTCATTTATTCTCAGTTTCTCTCTACTAGTTCAAGTCCCAGATGCCTCTAATGACATCTGGACTTGAGTCCTGGCCTCTGCTTCCAGCTACTGCTTTGTTCACCTTTTTGTGGGATTTGTTGCTTTTTGGATTCTTCTAAGATATTCCTATTTTTTTCTCTGAATCTTGTTAAAGTTTTAGCTTTCACATTTTATATTTCATTGCTATTTGTTTGCAGAACAAAGGATGCACCAAATTTTGAACTGTTTATGTCACCTGAATAAAGCTGTCCTTAGCAGCATGTGATATTTCAATATCAATTGGTAGAACTCATGGACTTCTATGCAAGTGATGTCAATTTATGGGGAAAAGGATTTGTTAAGTACCACTTTGATTATGTCTGTAATTATTCATGTATTCATATTGAACTATTTTAAAAATATGTATATTTTTTCATAGAAAATTAATCATTTTTTATTTTTTCAATTTTCTTGTAAAGTTATGCATCAAATTCCTTTTATTATTAAAATTGCCCTTTGTATCTGAGATTACGTGCCCTTTCTGTTTTTTTTGCCACTTCTATGGCTTGTACTCTTTTCAGTGGGAAGGAGGATTGGAATACTTTTCCAAACAGGGTACTTGAGGGCTGACTTTGAACTCATGAAAACTACTGATACTCCTGGGAGTTGCTAGTCTTCGAGTTTCACCCCTGTTTCTCCTTCCAAACTTCCCCACGGGCTTCTCATATTGAGGCACACAATCCATCCCAACTGTGCCAGTTTGGATATCTTATGTCCCCCATAAAGCCATACTCCTTAATGCAATCTTGTGAGGGCAGACATTAATCTTTTGATTGAGTGTTTCCATGGAGATGTGACTCAATCAACTGTGAGCAAGACCTTTGAATAAATTACATCCATGGAGATATGGACCCTGCCCATTCAGGATGGTCCTAATTAAATCACTGGATACCTGTAAGAGAGAGCTCACAGACAGAAGGAGCTCAGAGCAGCTGATAGAGACATTTTGGAGATGGCCGTTGAAAGCAGATGCTTGGAGACATTTGGAGATGCTAGCCCGGAATCTACTCCAGAGAAGCAAAGAAAGACAAGCCCAGAGACATTTGGGAGAATGCCATTTTGAATTGCAACCGAAGAGTAAAGGACCAGCAGATGCCAGCCACGTCCTTCCCAGCTGACAGAAGGTGTTCTGGATGCCATCGTACATTCTTGAGTGAAGGTATCCTCTTGTCAATGCCTTAGTTTGGACACTTTTATGGGCCTTGGGACCGTAAACTTTGTAGCCCTAATAAACCCCCCTTGTTAAAAAGCTGTTTCTGTTTCCTGGTGTGTGTTGCATAATGGCAGTATTAGCAACTGGAACACCAACTAGGTCCATTGTGGAGGGAATGCACAAGATAAACTTCTGTGTCATTTTCTTGCTGGAATAAACAGTTATCTGCTTGGTCCCCCCGGTATCTCTCCTTGCTTAGTCCCAAGATTCTGATTCATATGTGTCCAGCTACTGTTTCTCACAATTCTGAAACAACAGAGTTTTCACTGTTTGTTTGTTTGATTTATGATGTATATTTTTTCAGAAATAGTCTCTATCATTTCCTTGGTGTTGTGTTTTGGAAGGGGAGAGGATTGTGGCCTTAGTGTCTGCTGTTATTTCTAATTAATTTTGAGGTTTTGTACTCCCCACTTTTTTCTCAATCATCCATATTTCTTTAACTTCCTTTTTAATCTCATTCAGTTGTTTCATCAGTTGTTCTCCTTGAGTTGTTTCTTTTTGATTTATATCACTTAGGGCTCCTATTTCTTGAGTACTCATGGGAAATTTCTTTCTTGCCTCTTGGTTGTTAAATCAGCTGCACCTGAACCTTGCCATGCGTTTACAATTTCTTTTCTTTTTGCCTATTGTGTTCCCCTATAGAAAACCCACTTCTGTTTGTTTTCCTCTGTTCTCTCTTTCTTTCTTTCCATCACACTTTATCTTTCTCTTTCTGTCTCCCCCCACACACACACTCCCTAAGCTTTCATCATTCTTTTAACACATCTTTCTACTTTGAAAATCTTCAAGGGTACAGAAAAGCTGAAATAATAGTACTTTGAAAAAATGTTTCATTGATACTTCTTTGTTGAGATTGACTAATGTCTCCCACAAAGGACTTATTCAAATCCTAAACCCAGATCCTGTGGGTGTGACCCCATTTGTAAATAAGAGCTTTGAAAATGTTATTAACTTTAAGGTGAATCAGGTTATGGATGTGAACCCCTTTGCAAATAGGGCCTTGAACACATTATCAGTTTGCAATATGGCAAAACTGAATGAGGGTGGCCTTAATCCAATATGGCAGAAGTTCATATAAGGAGAAGAAATTTGAAGGCAGTAGTTAAGAAAAGACAGAGATCACATATGACAGAGGCAGAGAAGCATCTGAAGCCAGGGAAGACCAAGGATGGTCAGCAAGCCATCATCGAAATGCTACAGATTTGCTAAGAAAGTATGGCCCAGTGATACCTTGATGTTGGACTGCTAGTCTCCAAAACTATGAGAAAATATGTTCCTGATGTTTAAGTCAGCCAGTCTATAGTATTTGTCATAGCATCTATGGCAAACTGAAACACTCTTTCTCTCTTTGAACACACTCACAAACTTTTTCTGAAAATATTTTAACATAAATTACAGTAATATGCCCCTAAATCTCAAGTATTCCCAAGTAACAGGGACTATTCCCACATAAGCACAATAGTTTTATTACACCAAGAAATTCACATTGCATCAATAATACCTTCTAATAAACAGTCCCCAGAAGAATATCTTTTATAGTTCTTTATTGTTTGGGTCTGGAATTTAATCTATGCTCACTTGTTGAAATTGAATGCTAATCGTATTTCATCTCCTTTAACATAGTTCTCCCTCCACCATTTTTTTTTTTTTTTTGTCTTTTATGGCATTGACATTTTTGAGGAGTCCTGAAGAGTTTTGTTTAAAATGCTGTACATTTTAGATTATTTGGCTTCGCATTCAAAGTTATATTTAAGTCAAAACATTTTGGCAAGAATTACAAATGACAATTATGGAATTTCCATTGCATTGTAACAGGAGGTGCATGTTTTCAGGTTGTCCCTCTGTAAGTGTTATGAAGATAGATTTTTCCTTTTTTAATTAAGAAGTAATCTGTGGAGTGATACTTTGAAAATGTGTGACTCTCCTGCTGTCAAAAATTTTCACCCAGTGGCTCCAGTATCTTCTCTTGCATCCATTATTATATTATATTACTGTTAGAAATATAACACATTGCAAATGAGAAAAATAAGTTTTGAATTCTATACTTCTTGCAAGCTGGACTTTTCTATAAAAAGTAATTTTACACAATATGGGAAGGAAGGAATTAGGTGGTAAAAAGGGAAATAGATGAAAGTAGATTGGTAATTTACTAATGATTGTTGAAACTGGGTGATGGGCCTATGGTGACTTCTTATAGTAGTAGTCCATCTACTTACATTATGTATTCATACTTGCCTTCTTTAATGTGTTAAAATACATTACTCTTCATATGTTTTTGATACCCATATTGTACCAATTTATTGTTTTTGGCTTTTTTATATGAAATTTATATCACCCTTTCTAATTTTCTAACCTTTTTGGTATCTTGTTGGCATCACATTAAATATTTATACTAATGTAGGAAAAATTTACAAATTTATGATGTTGCATCATTCTGTCAAAGACCAAGGGTATTTTTCCACTTGTTCAATCTATTTTTGCATTTTCTCAGGACTGTTTTATAGTGTTTCTCATGTAGGCTTGGCACATTTCTTAAGGTTATTCCTAAATTTGTGTTCTTCATCTTTTTTTTCCCTCTTATGAATGAAATTTTCTTTACCATTATTGTTTCTAACTCTTTTATAGTTTTACATATACATGGAATTTATATAACCTTAAACAATATTTTATTACTTTTGTTCGCATTATAGATTCCCTTGGGTTTTCCAGTTACATGCTCTGAAAATAGGAATAATTCATGCCTTTCACATTGTTTGCTCTTCTTTGATGGGATTGGTTAGTATCTCTGAGACAATATTAGAGAGTAGTGTAGTAGTACGTGTCCTTGCCTTGTCCTAATGTCCCTAGCGAGAAGGTCTTAGTTTTGTTTCTCCATTTCATTATATGCTGTCTTTAAAAATAGTTCTATGTTATACTCTGAAAGTTACCTATTCATCTTATAAAACCATTGGTAGAACCTTAAGGAAGAGGAGAGTGCAGAAAGTGAAATTCTCCTTTTCCAAAGTTTATGGTATTAAGGTTTTCTTCCTTTAGTTCTCTTCTCATTCTTATCATTTGTGGGATGACAGTTTCTTTTTTTTTGAATAACAAGAGGATTCTTAGAGGAAGAAATGAAAATTCAGTTATTGCCCCACCCAAACTAAAATTTAGTCACTAAATAAATTTTTATATAGTGCATGTATAAAATGTGCATATCTTAACTGTACAGCTCCATGAATTTTAAAACTATGAACCCACAGATTTGACCAACAACCAGATATAATCAGATCATTTCTGTCATCTCAGAAGATTTGCTTGTTTACTCTTCCAGCTGCTACCCATTTTAATCATTCTCTCAAAGGTAAGTGATACACCAACTTGTATGGAATAAATTTTGCCTGTTTTCTTCTTATACATTATATAATTGTAATAACAGAATGTGTACTTTTGTAGTTGTCTAGCTTAGTTTGCTTAACAATATGCTTATGAGAGTCATCCATATTTTTGGATGTAGTTGTAGAGTTTTAAATTTTTGTTAGGTTTTATTATTTTCTTTTCCATGTGCTGTTTTGCTCTTAAAATGCCCTTGTGACAACAGAGAACCAGCTGTCAACCAAGGAACCAATGAGATGTTGATCTTCTTGGTTGTAGAGTACAGAATTTGCCACCTCAACAAAAAATGAATGACTATTTCATGGATTTATAGGGATCTCCCTTTAATATTAGACATCAGAATGTCAAATCAGTGACTGCAAAGGGATTACTGTATAGGCATACCCTAACTTGGATAATTTGTCCTAAACAGCCTTGCATAATTCAAATTTTAAGTTGAAAATTCTTGATGAAACATTTGTACTGCTTTGTACCAGCATAGCAGTTGCACCGTAACTTTCACATCGTATGTCTTCTGGCCCATAAGATTTTTATTAGGATTACTATAATTCCGTTTGTGTTTTGGCATAATTTCTAGCTTCTACCTGATTCATCCAGACATGACACAAATGACAAACTGAAATTATACAGGTGGTAACATAAAGAAATAGAGTAAAAATGGAAACAACGCAAGAGTGAAAGAAAAATTTTTTCTCCTTGTGGTCACTGTCATTTCTTTCCTGTTATTGTCTACACAAGTGGTCACTTTGGGTTTTCTAACAAAATATAACATTTTGCAACTCAAGGCATATCTCTGTACTTTTTCATCTTTTATCACATTCTTTGCTATATGGCTTCTAAGGGAGTATTTTCAGTCATTATGTATAGTATTCCAGATTTTCATTGTTGTATAATATTCCATTGCGTGAATATAGGACAGTTTATTTATTCATTATATTTTATATTTTAACTCTTCTGAACTATTGTTTGCTTACTTGATTTTGCTTCCTTGCTTATTTTTTATTTTTGTTGTTGTTCTTTATTTCAGTTGCTATATAAAAAGTTCTTGATCTGTTTTCAAATTATCATCCTTACCAGGCATTCTGTCCTGAGTTTTAGAGGTATATTTTCTAGTGATGATCTCCAGGGAAAGAGATTAAGAAACTTTCAAATATATAAGTGGAAATTATACAAACGGAGGTTTTGATCAGGGTATTATCTCATAGTTGGTCATATCATCACAGACTTGATGATAGAAGGCCCATAAAAGGTTCAAAGCATAGATGGGAGATATAATATATATAGACATATTGATCTAACTTGGTAGAGATTGGGAAGTGCATTACATTGAATGTTAGAAAAAAAGGCATTATCAGATCAGAAATGCAACATTTGCTTTTATCCTGTGTATGTGTGTGTGGTGCGGTAATAAATAAAAGAACAATCCTATACCAGTTTTTCTGACTATATCACTGGGGTTATACTCAATTACTATAGTTTCTGGGTGGGAAATTATATTTAATTTTATTCTTGTGGCTCTTGGTTTCCAGTCAGATGTAACCAAAAATGGAATCAAGTAGAGTTAGAGTCTTGTGCTTCATTATTCTGACACTTAGCTGTGTAAATTTAGCCATATTATTTATCTTTGTAATAAAACATATAGCATTGTAAGGATGTGTAATTAATCTTTTAGTGCTTAACTGAATGGTAAATGCTTTTAAATGTCTAACAAAATAACTCATAACATTTTCTCCAGACTCACTGATGCTCTGGACTAATACATCAAAAGTAGTTGACACTGAAAGGAGTTCATGGAGGTTTTAATTGACAAAAACATTTCTTTTCTTTCCAATAAAGTTGAAAAAAAAATCCTGATATATGGGAACTTAAGACTTTAATTTGTGAAGAAATAGAATATCAATAGAAATTTATTAAGAAGAAATGTAAAAAAATATTATAGCATTACCCTTCCAGTTTCTATTATGTTTATGCATATTGCAAGTAAAGGCATCAAATTTACTACAACATTTGTGATTATAATCCCAGGAGAAAATTTTTTAAGAATATTGATTAAAGACGCTAAAGCCATATTTTTCTTCCAGTATTATAAATGCAAAACTAATGTTTTTTAAGTGCTGGAATTACAATTTGTTTGAATAAAATACAGAAGATGGATTAGGAAATTACAAGTAGATTTTGAAGCTAAAATTGTGGCATGTTAAAATGATCTCATTATGTGTAGTTTTGCATTTTATTCTTCATAGCACCATCTACATTTTTACTGTTCCTGAATGGATAGCTTGTTTTACATAGAGTTCTAGTCACTGTCTGTGCAGTGGGGAAATTTTCTATCTGTTTTCTTCTATATTAGCCATAGTGTCTATTTCTGTTTTTTTGTGTGTGTGTGTGCATGCATATGTAAAGAGAGAGAGAGATTATTACTTAAAGAGGCTAAGAACAAAACAGTTTTTTTTTTATTAAGGCTATGTTATTGACATATCTGCTCAAATATTTTAATAACTGTGGTAGATTGAATCATGTCCCTGAAAAAGACATGGTCAAATCTTAACTCCTGATCCTGTGGATGTGAGCTCATTTGTAAATAGGGCCTTTTGAAGTCCTGTTAACATGAAGCCAGATTGGACCAAGATGGGCCTTAATTCAATATGACTGGAGTTCCTAAAAGCAGAGAAACTTTGGATAGAGTCATTTAGAAGAAGCCAGAGAAGAGAGAGATCTCTGTGTGACAGAGGCAGAGAGTCATCTAGGAGCTAAGGAACAGCATGGGTTACTGGCAGGCCGTCACCAGAGCTCCACCAGAACACTGAAGACTTGGGGGAAAGCGTGACCTGGAGATAGATATCTGGGTATTGGGTCTCTACCCCCAAAACCATGAGGCAATACATTCCTATTGTTTAAGCCAGGCCAGTGTGTGGTATTTGATGTAGCAGCCATGGCAAACTAAGACAACAATCCACTATCAAATGTTTCATTTGAAAGTCTAAGTAAGGTTAACGAGCCCATGTGTAGTCTGAACTGCGTGGCTTCTCTAATAATGTCATGTTATGCTGCTGCTCCAGAGCCCAAAACACAGCGACATTAGCAACAGCAACAAAAATAATGATTGCAACAAAAATAATGATCACAACAAAGAAACGAACTTTTAAAAATAGTCTCTTTTTTATTTTCACACTTGTATGTATTGGTCTAAACCTATTACTCTTTTTAATGCTTTGGGTTAAAGTGATAGAAAATGACAGTGAAGGTAGGCAGGGGAATAGAAAAGAAATGAAAAGACATTAGTGTTGTATCAAAATATGGAGATTGTCACATTTGTAACTAATAACACTGATAATCAACTTTTTCTTCAGGAAAAATTGCTAACATTTTTAAGAGAGACGGAAATTTCATAGGTGGAATTCAATATGTAAACCCAACATTTTACTCCAGTGTGCACCAGAATAATCCTCATTTTAGAAGGACAGCTGAGTTTCCAAATCTAACCAATGACAGGGATCTCAACGTTGGAGAGACGTGATCTGTAAAGTGTTTCCTCAGTAACTCAGGGTTTCTATGGTGATGCCTTGTGCATTTCAAACCATTTCAGTGGTGTGAACATGAGACAACTAGGGTGTGGCTTTGGACCCTGATTGTGCTTAAAGGAAGCAGAGCCTTTCTCTGTTTTGTACACAAGGACTTTTTGTACAGTTTCATTTAAAAAAAAAATGCTATTGCTAAAGAAAGAAAAAAAATAAATCAATATTATGGATATTTTGGCACAAAATGCTAACTTCAATGGAAATGTTTTTAAAACCAAGCACAAGTGTTTCACACTTTTCTAAATGAAGCAGTGAATAGGCATCCTATAATTGCTGCACTTTAAGAAAGAAAATGTTAAAACAAAGAACATCCTAGTGAAGTGATAGAGGGATGCAGGGATGGTATCCCCATGTTCCTGACCAGGCCAGTGGCCACACCCACAGATCTTTATAAGGGAAATTGCTCTGTTCAAGACATTTCCTGGGGCTGGATCCCCAAAACAGACCTCCTTGGTTCAACCTTTCACTGGTTCTGTCATCCATTAAAAAAGAATCAATGTAAATCAACTAATTTATGCAGTCATCTGTAGGATCAGAAATAGTGACAGGGTAGGGGTTTCTGCCATGTGCATTTTGAAAGAAAACAGCTTTATTTAAATATAATTCACATGCCATAAAATTCACCCATTTAAAGTGTACAGTTCAGTGACTTACTATATTCAGAGGTGCATTCAACACTACGATATAATTTTAGAACATTTTCATCACCCCTCCCCCCAAAAAACCCTATCCTTTTACTTTTTTTTTTTAGTTTGCAGTAGGTGTATTTTTTCCCTATATGCCCCTCTATTATTAACTTCTAGATATAGTGTCATACATTTGCTCTAGTTAATGAGAGAGATTTCTAATAGTTGTACAGTTAATCACTAACATTTTCCACCACAAGATTCACTGTTTTGTACATGCCCATCTTTTAACCTCCAACTTTTCTTCTGGACATACGTTGCTCTGAGCTTCCCCTTTCCACTACCTTCACACACCATTCAGCACTGTTAGTTATTCTCACAATGTGCTACTGCCACCTCTGTCCATTTCCAAATGTTTAAGTGCACCCTAGTTGAACATTCTGCTAGCAACCGCTTCCCATTCTTTAGTCTCGTTCTATATCATGGTGACTTATATTTCATGTCTATGAGTTTACATATTATAATTGGTTCATATCAGTGAGACCCTGCAATGTTTGTCCTTATGTCTTTGTCTTATTTCACTCAATATAGTGCCCTCAAGGTTTCTTTATCAACCCATTTTTTAAAGATAGTTTTGTTCACACACCATACATTCTGTCCTAAGTAAACAAACCATGGCTCCCTGTGTAGTCACATATTTATGTATTCACCATCATCACTATCTATATAAGGACATCTCCATTTCTTCCACAAAGAAGGAGGAGGAGTCAAAGAAGCCAGACAGAAAAAAGAAAAAGAAAGAAGAAAGAGAGAGAGAGAAAAACAACATAACAGCTAGGAAACAAAAGGAAAGATAGCATTAAAGTAGAATAAAGAGTCAGACAACATCACCAAGGCCAAGCGTCCCATACCCTTCCTCCATACCCTCCCCATGTGCACCCAGCTTTGGTATATTGCCTTTGCTATATCAAAGGAAGCATAATACAATGTTTCTATTAATTATAGTTTCCAGTTTGCATTGGTTGTATCCTTCCCCCAATCCCACCCTATTTTTAACACCTAGGAATATTGACATTCGATTGTTCTACCTCATGCAGAAACATATTTGTACCTTTTATCACAATCATTGAGAACCTTAGGTTTCACTGTTATACAGTTCCAGTCTCCATCTTTCCCCTTTCCTTCTAATGTACCACATCCTCCTAACCCCCTGCCCTCAACCATACCCACAGTCATCCCCATTCAATGTACCCACATTGCTGTGCTACTATCTCCCAAAATTGTGTTCCAAATCTCTCACTCCTGTCTTTTCCTTTTGGTCTGTAGTGCTCCCTTTAGTGTTTCCTGTAGAGCAGGTACCTTGTTCACAAACTCTGTCTGTTTGTCAGAGAATATTTTAAGCTCTCCCTCACATTTGAAGGACAGTTTTGCCAGATATAAAATTCTTGGTTGGTGGTTTTTCTCTTTCAGTATCTTAAATGTATCTCCCCACTTCCTTCTTGCCTCCATCATTTCTATTGAGAAATCCACATATAGTCTTATCAAACTTCCTTTGTATGTGATGAATTGCTTTTCTCTTGCTGTTTTCAGGATTCTCTCTTTGTCTTTGATGTTTGATAATCTTATTATTAAGTGCCTTGGCATAGGCCTATTCAGATCTATTCTGTTTGTGGTATGCTGCGCTTCTTGCATCTGTAATTTTAGTAAGTCTTTCGTAAGAGATGGTAAATTTTCATTGATTATTTCCTCTATTATTGCTTCTGCCCCTTTTCCCTTCTCTTCTCCTTCTGGGACACTAATGACAGATAATTCCTGCATTTCATTTTGTCATTCGGCTCCTGGAGATGTTGCTCATATTTTTCCATTCTTTTCTCTGTTATTTTTGTGTAGGCTTTTAAGTGTCTTGTTCTCCAGTTGCTGAGTATTTTCTTCTGCTTCTTGAGATCTGCTGTTACATGTTTCTACTGTGTTTTTCATCTCTTGTTGTTCTAGTTTGCTAATGCTGCTGGAAAGCAAAACACCAGAAATGGATCGGCTTTTATAAAAAGGGATTTATTTGGTTACACAGTTAGTCTTAAGGCCATAGAGTGTCCAAGGTAGTGCATCAGCAATCAGGTACCTTCACTGGAGGATGGCCAATGGTGTCCAAAAAACCTCTATTAGCTGGGAAGGCACATGGCTGGCATCTGCTCCAGAGTTCTGGTTTCAAAATGGCTTTCTCCCAGGATGTTCCTCTCTAGGCCACAGCTCCTCTTCAGAATGTCACTCTCAGTTGCTCCTGGGGTGTTTGTTCTCTCTTCATCTTTTATGAAAGGGGGTTTATTTGGTTACAGAGTTACACAGCAAAAGTCTGCTTTCAAAGGCCGTCTCCAAAATGTCTCTGTAAACTGCAGTTCCTCTCTCAGCTCCTGTGCACTCTGCCAAGTGTCCCTCTTGGCTGTAGGAAGCTCGCTCCTTCTGTCTGAGCTTATATACTGCTCCAGTAAACTAATCAAGGCCCATGCTGAATGGGTTGGGCCACACTTCCATGGAAATTATCCAGTGAAAGATCTTGTCCACGGTTGAGTGATCATATCTCCATGGAAACATCTAATCAAAAGTCTCCAACCCAATCAACACCAATATGTTCCCTGCCCACATAAGACTGCATCAACGATAATGGCATTTGGGGAGACGTAATACATCCAAACCAGCACACTTGTATTGTGCCTTTCACTTCCATAGATTCTCCCAGTTGTTTTTTTGAACTTTTGATTTCTATCTTATATATGCCCAGTGTTTTCATTATATGCTTCATCTCTTTTGCCATATCTTCCCTAAAATTTTGAGTTGATTTAGCGGTAGCTGTTTAAATTCCTATATCTCAGTTGAAGTGTAACTTTGCTCCTTGGATTGGGCCATAACTTTGTTTTTCTTAGTGTAGGTCGTAGTTTTCTATTGTGTAGGCGTCTGGTTTCCTCGGTTACCCCAGTTAGGTTTTCCCAGACCAGAATGGGCTCAGGTCTAGGAGACAATAGTATCTGGTTTCCCTGAGGGTGTGTTAGATTGATACACCCTGTGAAGGCTCAAGTCACTTTGCTTTTCTGTGCAGCAGGTGGCACCTCTCAGCCTGTAGCTCCAAACTGATGTAAGGAGGTGTGGCCTGTGGCTGTTTCCCCCAGGCTCTGTGGTCTGTTTCTGAATGGAAGGTGGGTAGTAGAACTGGGGCCCACCTCTTTCCTCTCAGGGAAGATATGCCCCCTAGGTGGAGGTCACTTGCATTTGAATAATCTCTCTGACTCTTCTATCTCCACCCTTGTCTGGATCAGAGCACTGGGAAGTGAAAATGGCTAAAGCTTTCTCCACTGAGCCAAAAAAGGGACAGAAATCCCCCCTTCAGGGCCAGTTCATGGCCACCCTCAGTTTCACCCATTGGCCAGAGACAGCACCTGGTCTCTGGGCTCCCCCTCCTTCCCGGAGATCCCCTCAGTGCTCCAAGGTCTATCGTCACCAAAAACCTTTGTCTGCTTGTTGGGGATTCATAGCTTGTATTGAGCAGTCCATGTTTGTTAACTGAAACCCCAGTTGGAGCTCAGCTGAGTTATATTCACTTGCTCAGAGAGTACTGCTCTCTATCACAGTGAGGCTTTGCAGTTTGGGCCATAGGGGGAGAGGCTCTTGGCTTGGGTCTGCAGTTTTTACTTACAGATTTTATGCTGCAATCTTGGGCATTCCTCCAAATTCATTTTGGTATATGATGAGTGGGTGGTCACGTTTATCCCCCCACAGTTACTCTAGATTATTTACTGCTTGTTCCTGGTTGTTTATTAGTTGTTCTGGGGGGATTAACTAGCTTCCACTCCTCATTATGCCGTCATCTTCCGAAACTCTGCCATTTGCATTTAAAAAACCATCAAGTTCTGCAAAATTGTTTACCAAATAGATCAGGACTTCTGGGGTAGATTGAGGGGTAGACTGTTCTGTTTTTCTAATGCTGCCTTTTTGCAAAACACCAGAAGTGGTTTGGCTTTTATAAAAGGGGCTTTATTTGGTTACAAAGTTACAGTCTTAAGGCCATAAAGTGTCCAAGGTAAGGCATCAACAACAGAGTACCTTCACTGGAGAAAGACCATAGATGTCCAGAAAACCTCTGTTTGCTTGGAAGGCACATGGCTACCATCTGCTTGCTCCCAGGTTGCATTTCAAAATGGCATTCTCCAAAATGTCAGCATCAACTTTCAACGGCTGCCTTAAAATGTGTCTCTCAGCTGTAGCTCCTCTCCAAAATGTCACTCTCAATTGCTCTGAGGTCCTCTGTGAATTCCTTTATGACTCATGATCTAATTAACATCCACCCAAAATGGGCGGGGTAACACCTCCATGGAAATTATCCAATCACATGTTTCATTCACAGTTGATTGAGTCACATATCCTTGGAAACACTTAATCAAAGAATTCCAATCTAATCAACACTATAATACATCTGCCTGCACAAGATTACGTCAAAGAATATGGCATTTCCTGGGGGAAAATATATACAAACCAGCATATAGACAACACAATCTTGTAATCAGAGCAGTAACATAAACAATAGCTTGGCATCCCAGGTGAACAGCTCTGTTTGGCCACAGGCTGCCTCTGGGGATAGTAAAAATGCTTGCAAAAACTAGATGCTAACTGATGACTTCAATATGCTGTGACAATTCCTTTGGATGGATGTAGAGTTCTGAGGACAGAAAGAAATGCAACTTTCCCTGAGCCTATAGCTAAGTCTGAGCCTAAAGGTTGGGGGTGGAACTCTCTGGGGAAGGAGCTGGAATGCAGATGCCCATTGTTTTTTTTTTTTTTAACAACCAAATTGAGGTGTAACTGACATACAGTGAAATGTACATATGTAAATTGTACAATTTCATAAATTTTCACGTAATATACACCTTTAAAAATTCCCATATTCAAGATAAGGAATACAACCATCACCCCAAAAAGTTTTATCATGTTCTTTTATAGTCTGTCCTTCCTCTACCTACCTCTCCCAGGTAACTACTGATACATTTTCTGACTTCACAGTTTGGATTTTAGAGTTATGATAAAGGAATCATACCATATGTACTTTTTTGTCTGGCTTCTTTCATTCAGCATAATTATTTTGATAAATATCTGTGGTAGGTTGGATTATATATCCCAGAACACAAAACAAAACAAAGCAAAAGAAATTATTTTCAATCTTAATCCACTCTTGTGCATGTGAGACCATGGTAAATAGGACCTCTTAAAGATGTTTTCTTCAAGTTAAGCTGTTGCAGAAGAAAAGATTCATGAACTCGATGACAGGACACATGAAATCCCACACATAAAAAAAACAGATATGGAAAAGAATTGAAAAATATGAGCAGCGCCTCACGAAACTGAATGACAACATGAAGCGGATGAATGTAAGTGTCACCGGTGTCCCAGAAGGAGAAGAGAAGGGAAAGGGGGCAGAAATAATGGAGAATATAATCACTGAAAATTTCCCATCTCTTATAAAAGATATAAAATTACAAATCCAAGAAGAGCAGTTTACCTCAAAGAGAACAGATCCAAATAGACCTATGCCAAGACACTTAATAATCAGATTATCAAATGTCAATGACACAGAGAATTCTGAAAGCAACAAGTGAAAAGTGATCCATCACATACAAGGGGAACTCGGTAAGTCTATGTACAGATATCTCAGTTGAAACCGAGGAGGCAAGAAAGCAGTGGTATGATATATTTAAGATACTGAAAGAGAAAAACTAATGAACAAGAATGCTATATCCACCAAAACTGCCCTTCAAAAATGAGAAAGATTAAAATATTTTCAGAAAAACAGACACAGAGAGAGTTTGTGAATAAGAGACCTAAATCCTATTTATGGAAACTTTATAAAGGAAAGGCATTGGAAGCGGTAGAAGCTGGAAGTTAATGACACCGAACATATTGTCTATCCTAGAGAGTGTCCCATGAGCACTTGAGAAAAATATACATCCTGTGGTTGTGGGGTGTAGTATTCTACACATATCTGTCAAGTCTAGTTTGTTGATTGCACAGTTCAACTTCTCTCTTTCCTTATTGATCTTCTGTCTAGATGTACTTTGTATTGATGACAGCAGTGTATTAAAAGCTCCAACTATTATTGTA